>NW_009631563.1:47097-100584 GCF_000690535.1 Cariama cristata | reverse complement strand
CGTTTACAACCTTCAAGCCCCAGTCCCCCATGCCGGCTGCCTCCTCTCCCAAGAGCAAAATCCCTGCTGAGCTTCACAGGAGGCTGGTTTCTCCTCTCTCACATCCACACATGTGCATTTGGAAGTCCTCTCCCTTTGACCTGCTTAGGAAGCCGTGAGTTTTTTTAGTATGGCAGTTTCCTCTTCTGGCCATGATTTCTAGAATCTCAGCTCCCTCCTCAGACAATCAAAATTTGTCCTGTCTGCAAAGGTGTTAGGTAGAAGGTCAAGGATATCATCTGAATGTAGTTTGTAAAAAGAGAAAGAGAAGAGAAAACAAAAGTGCAACTCATGAAATGTAAGACATACGGTCAACTTAAGCTGTTACAGACCCTTTTATCAATTCCTTCACCTCAGAAGTAAAAGAAATCAGGCACAGAGGTATCACATAAATACAATCCTGAACCGTTAGAGGAGTGTAGAAAGAAATGTTGCTTAGGCACAACTACAGAAATTCCAACAACCACCAGATTTTTGCTTAACTAAAATAAATGGTTGGACCAAGAGGACATGAAGCAGCGTTGCAGGTCATCGCTGACTTTGCTTTCTGACCTCTGAACTCATTGTTATCCCTATCCTTTTAAAACATAACACTTGGTTTCTATATTCATGACATAATCTTGCGTCTAGTCTGTGAAGACACACATTTTAAAATGTGCCCTCAAAAGCGTCTAACAGCAAAGGCCCACCACACTCCCTTATGCTGGCCACTCCCGGACCCTGCACAACAGCCATGTTTTGTTTCCTGCGAGACCATTTGCTTCCTCTTGCATTTATCAATGTCTTTCTCCACCTACTCCTTCACCTCCTGTATTTGTCCCCACTCTCAGATACGAAGCAGAGCCACAGCATCATTTCAGACGGGCAGTCCTCCCCTCTCCCCCAGGCTGAGGCTCGAGGAGCGTGGCTGACACTTCATCCATCAGACTCCTTTCATCATGCATGGTCTGAGGAAACTCCAGCTGGGTTCAACAAGAACCTCTCACATGAGGTTTGGGGAGCTTGATTTGGGATATTTTTGCTGAGGGTGATCTAGCACAGGCTATGCTTAATAGGACAATATTCTGATCTCACTTACAGAACAAGTGAATCTCCTGTAGCTGTAGAGAACAGAAGAAAACTCCAACACCAACAGGAACAGAATGCCAGAGGTGATCCTACACAGGATCACTTTTCTAGGACCTGACACTAGCTTTCAGAATTTGGCAACTAGAGTGGAGTGAATATGGCCTTTCCCCAGAGAGACAGAGACAAGAATGAAAATTGAGTCTTGGAAAAGACATAGACTCTTAACATTATGATAAATAGAAGCCACCCTTCCTGGAAAAGAAACACTAAGGGGTCCGAGGCCAGCATTTGATCTGTGCTAAGAAACGTTTGGATATTTTTATGAGCAGCAAGTTCATCAAGAATCTTGCTTCGAGGTTAAACTTCACAGAAAAGACAAAATAAGGTGACTAAGGACTCTTCACATGAGCACAAATGTACAGGAAGAGGCCCAGGCCAGTTAGTGTTGATCTTGCATTATGGAAATCAATTAAGCATTAATTATAAATGTTCCTGAAGGTTAAGTGAAGTGTGCCTTGCTACAGAGCCAGCAGCCTGACAGACCCGTAGGGCTTCCTGACGCAAACAGCTACGGGTTCCTTGGGCAGACAGAAATGCTGAGCTCCGCTGCCTCTCTGCAGCTGGGCACCCCAACCCGTAGGCACGGCAGGGGTGTACCATGTGCAGCAGAGAGGACCCTGAGGAACAGCTCTCCGGGACCTGCAACAAGCACGAGGGCAGCCCTGAACAGTGGGGAAACCAAGAGCAATCAACAAACATCCTCCTGGGCATTGCCCAAGTCCTAAATAGCCTTACTCCTAGTCTTTCTAGACTAAATTAGCAAGCCCCTCCAAGTTGCTCCTCTCGGTGGAACTTTTGCTTTAGCAAGACCAGAGTGGTGAGATCAAGCTTTCAAACGTTACCTCCCGTGGCACCGCTCCCAGGAGGAAGGCTGCAAGAAAAGGCCCTGACGTAGCTTCTGTTTGCTGAGGATATGGTACATATAATATGTTGATCAAGCAGTTTCTGCCTTCTCTCCCTTCCCTGTCATGCAGTTTCTGGAAAAGGGCTTCTCCTGCTCTGCTACATCTGTGGACTAAGGTGATTTGTCTCCAGTACTCCAATTAGGTACAGCTTAATTATCTACTGACTAATTGCACTTGCCTTCTCAAATGTCTCCAGGTAACAGGAGTACTGCTTTCTTTTTGCTCATCGGGCCGTGAAGGCAATCAGTTTGTCTCATCCCTTCTGGTACTTCCAGACAAAGGGCCTTTCAAAAGAAAAAAGTCCTGAACATAAAAATCTAAGTAATCCTTCTTTCCACACCCCAAATAAGACAAATATATGTGCGCGCATGTGTCCACCCTAGGGTCAGCTCTTAATGCAGTAACTTGAATGTGCCACCCTGAGAGATTTACCTGTACCCAGAGGGAGGAGTGGCCTGCCCACAGTCACCTTTTAAGTGATTTATTAAAAGGAATTTGCAGGAAGGCAAGGTTAATCCTCACAGCGATACCTGCTAACAACTTGAGGCAGCAGCACAAATAAGGGTGTTCTCACTCACCGCACGCAAATCGGAGTTACCACCTTTCACCCAGGAACTGCCAGCTCTCTCCCGAGGTAAGCACTTACCTATTCCCCATCACAAGCAAAGTGCAAGACACTTAAACTACATACAGAAGTTTGTGCTGCAGCAAAACAAGGAGTGCGCAGTCTGATATTGCATCTCCGAGAAGGAGCAGTAAACGTGGGATAGCTAGGTAACTAGTTCACTTGCACGCCTGTGTGATCAGCCCTTACGCTAGTGTCAGAAGATATCACTTGGGACATTCTCTATTCGACCCTTACCCAAAACAAGAACCAGTTGAGAAACTGAGCATTTCCAAGCAGAGGTGCCTGAGCCAACAGAAGTGCAGGTAATGCAATGCAGCAGTCACAGCCACACATCTCGGTGGGAATATTTGGTGTGCTGGTGCACTTGTAGCTGTGTTCGGTCTCAGCAGACTCCGATACCTTCATAGATACGCTTCTCGAGTTGACCACAGCTAGGAAGAGCTGCTGTACAACAATAGGCAAGAAAACACCTGTTTTGAGGATCCAAACAGATTATGTACGCAGCAGACACCCAAATCCTGTTGGGAAAATTCTCAGGAAAAAGAGGGTCTATGTAGAAGTGTTGGTAAGTGAACAAGCAGATCGGCACTCTTGCCTATTTGCTGTCACAGATACTTATCAAAGCCTGACGCACAGCCTTTCACACTGTGTCTATCCAACAAGCAACATTCAGAGGCCAAACCAACAGAGAAAGGTGGAGGATCCGGGGGAGCATCTTTCCCTTTGCAGACTACCAGCAGGTAACACCGGCCTGCGATAGGAAATGTGCCTTTATGAAACCACAGGTGGAATGGCACAGTACAGGCCAGTCCTGAAAACAAACTCCTGACTAGTCAAGTGGGGCATCCAACATTTATGCTTCCCCTTCCACAACCATTGCAGCTAAACACGGAGTTTTAAAGCCAATGTAAAAGGCAGTAGTGTTGGTTCATTCTCTGGCTTGGTCAGTAGATACGAAGGGGGATACAAAGTTTTTCTTCAACTGAAATGATCCCATAATCATGTTCGTAAAATCGAAAAATCTCCTCCAAATGAAGCATATTCCCCAACTTTCCCTGAAGAGGCTTTGCTAAAATCTCTTTGGGAAAATTGATTCTGAAAGACAAAAATTTGAGTAAATCTGCACTAAAAAGTATCTGAGCATAGTCCAGATCTGGAGACCCTGGGATGATGACATGAGCTGGTTATTGACTAAAATGTCAACAGGGCTTTGGTTTTATGGCAGCTATCAGCCTGATGCTGCCTGGAAATCAATATTTGCAATTTAAATGTTGTATTTTGTGGGTTATCAGTTGAAGTTTAATGTCTGTTTCTCTTTCTTGTACTGTCTTTGGGGGGGATTTTTCCCCCTCCAATCAGCACGGTGATTATACACCATGTCAACATCTGCTTGCAGCTGAGCCCACGGAAGGGAGCAGATTCAAGAGCCCACCTTGTCCCACACCCAAGACAGCAATAAACTGGTATTTCCTTTTATTAACACCAGTATAGCACCACAACATGTGTGAGATTTCCCCTTCTGGGTTTCAGGGGCCCAAATCCTATTCAGGACCCAGAAGAAAACAAACATATTCATGTGTGCAGGACAGCAATTAAAAAACAAGACAGCAAAGCAGAGTACCCATTCCCAAGCCCTTCCTGGACTGTCTTGGGGAAGTTACTGTGCTGCGGGGTGGACATGTTTCTCATCTGCCAAATGACAACAATAATATTTCCCGTTCCCACAGTGAGGTTTGGCGAGTTAATTCATTTAATCCTCATGATTTCTCTCTCCTGACATTCTTCACCATCCTCCCTTTGCTACAAGTCAAACTGAACCCATTACTAATAAACAAAAAATACCAAGACCTCTTTCCCCACTCTGATGATTGTATCAGCCCAAGGACTGCAAGCCTCCTTCGGACTTTGTTATCCTCCTCACCACTCTTACCTCCTTTTATGTGGTCTTTTCTTCTGTTACCTGGGGCAGGGAGCTCGATCCTGTTTAACACAAGCAAAATCTCCTGAGCAGGACTTTGAAACAGCATTTCTCCCTTTCTACGGGAGAATTCCTATCCATCACGCAAGAAGGAGGCATCACTGCCTGTCTCTGGCTCCGTTTTAGACCAAAAAGCCCACAACCGAGTTTTGTGTGGAGTCCAAACACAGTCTGTGAACATTGCTTGGAGAAGGACCCTATAAAAGGCATAATCATGTCTTTTCTGTGTCTCACCGACACTTACAGGGGAAGCAGGGAACAAGCTGCTCAGAGCGGGGCAGTTACAGACAGAGAGAGGGGTCTCCAGGTCGCTGGGGAACTTGGAGCCCAAACCAATGGGAGCTGAAGACCATCCACATTAAAACAGCAGCTGAGCAGGGACTTAAGAGCCACCATTCTGCTTGGAGAAAAAAAAGCCCCTCCATACATCTTCAGCTTTCAGGGACCGAGGGAGTCCAGCACCAAACTGGAGCATCAAACTCTTTTGTAGAGTTCACTTGCAACAACAGACTCAGAGGGTGAAGGCTTACAATTAGACAGTATCTGCCAGGTAGTTTACTCCTGTGAGAGACTAAAAGTAAGCCATAGCATTCCTCTGAGATTTATACTGCCAAAATAAAAAACATCTAATTGAGCAACAAATGCCTCATTTGCTCTCATGCCTGAAGCTGACCAGAGCTACTCTCACGAAGAGTTGCTGCTGCAGAAAACAGAAATTACCAGGGAAAAAATTACAACACACATGGGAAGACAATGCCAAGTAGCTGAGAGAAACGGGTAAATAAAGTCAATTATCAAATGCAGCATGAAAAGACAAAAGCTTCCTTTTATAACTCCGCTTTTGCACTACTCTTATCTGGACACTTCATACGTTGGCATTCAATGAAGTTAGATGACATGCTCAGCTGTTTTCAGCAATTGGGTGCTGATATTTATTTCAGAACTAAAAGGGCCTTGTAATTCATTTGTAAGGCTCTATGTGGTTAATTCTTGATGCCTTGTAAATGCTAATTATGAAAGAAGATGTTAAAGGGTTCCTTAGGAAATCAATACTTTATTATACAATAATTGCATCTGCAAGTTTAATGTTCTTCATAAGACTTCGAAAGAATGGAAGAGGTTGGGAGGTCAGATGATGCAAATGGTGGCTGCATGACCTGGAAAGTGATCAAGAGTTTGAGGCCTAGTAAAATGCCCAGATGTCATTGAAGTATTTTCAAAAATCCAACACTTATTATGGAAAGCAAACTGCTAGTACATCTGTCTGGATGACACCGTGGCCCAATATAAACCTAGGCACACTTATAATTGAAATGGCTGTTCCGTTATTCATCCAAGAGCTTGGATTATTCTTTTGCCTGAACGATTTGTTTCTCTCAGGAGCAGCATTTCAGTTCTGTCCCCCCTCATCTTCCCCTGGCTCACTCCCCAGTTGTTCCAGCTTTCGACACAGGAGTCAGCGAGGAGCTAGCATTAGGGTTATAAGCCCTGGAGACAGGATATAGCTGAAAAATCATTCTTCCAAGAATTTCTGGGTCACTGTCTAATTGATACTAGCATTAGCATGCTTCATATTCATGTTCCAGCTCCACAGGCAGTACTTACTCTGCACCCAGCCATGTGGGACTGCTCTAGGCAGTGAGTGGGAGCCCAAAACAACGCTACTACATCAGCCTAAGAACGCACCAGCCCCAAGAGTTTTACAATGGCAAAACAGAGAAGAGTCTTTCTTCCACTGTGGTCATCAGTGCAGCAGTACATCCCTCTGGTTTTTATTATACCATTTTAAA
This sequence comes from Cariama cristata, assembly GCF_000690535.1. Lineage (NCBI taxonomy): Eukaryota > Metazoa > Chordata > Aves > Cariamiformes > Cariamidae > Cariama > Cariama cristata. Next base: position 94,116 of record NW_009631563.1, on the reverse strand, counting down.
AAAAAATATTCCATGTTACTTAGAGCTTATTAATTGGCAAAGAAACCACAAGTTATTTCCTTACATCATTACGGGTTTTTAAATTTTTTAAAATCTTACAGGTTATAAAAATCCAGACACTTCAAAGGAAATGAGTTTAAGACTCGGTACGTTATAAAAGGAGGAGACCAGATCACATTCACAAATATCTTTTGCTAACAGCAAAATATTTCACAGGTTGTATTGTAGCTTATACTTTGTTGAGAAAATGAATGAGAAGTGAGTAGCGATTCATAAAACAATCCATACATTTAACGCACGATAAAATAAGATAGTATTGCACAGCTTTCTTAGAGAGCCAAAAGGCGGTGCCTTGTGATCAGCAAGTTAGTCAAATAAAAACACAGTAGGAGGGGGTGTAATGCTGAATTGCTGCAACCACTCCTAATGATTCATCTTTTCTCCAGCAACTCACCCAGTCAGCACATCCAAAATGCAATATGAAAATTTAATGCACACCCTCCAAAAGCGATGAAAAACGGACAATATGTGCATATGTTCACATATGTGGTGCGCATGCACTATTTCTGTGTGAAAGGATGCTCGCTTCTGTGCTACCGTAAGAATTTCTGTTTGGTTGCCTACAGACAGGCCAGAGGGAACCTGCCTCAATACATCAGCCATACGCTCATGGAGGTGGTTGCAGGAATTCCATTTTTCAGGAGAAAGTTTGATCTTTGCCGAACACAGCAAATGCCCCAACAAATCTCCAAAAGTAGGAACTCTGGCACACTGAAATGTCTTCTCTTCCCCTTTTGCCCAACGATACCTTTTTTCCTGGCACTCGCCCATGATCAGCAAGATGTAATATACGTCCATTTATAGAGGAGTGACACATCACTGCTTGACACCCACAAGCAAAACATGCAAAAGAAGTAACTTCATGTATACTGGAGAACTGGCAATGCCAAAAAGGATTATTTTTTTTTCCCCAGCATGTTAAACATGACCTCACTCAAAAACATTAAGGGTGAAGAGCTCTACCTATATGCTCCATAACCCCCCCCTTTGCTGCGTAGCCTGCCTCTATAGAATATGCTCTGCTCAGCACTTTGTAACTTGCTGCTTTAGTCAACACAGGGAACAGACGTGAACCCATCAGCTCCATTCTCAAACTTCCCCGAGGGTGTTACCAACACCTGGGATATGCTTTTTAACAACAGCTCAGCCCTCAGGCAGGCACCAAGCTAAGGAGCCTGGCTGGCTGAGCCCTGTTGAAAACCCAGCCAGGAGGGCTGCCGTGGAGCACTTCGAGAATCTTGCTCTTGTGAACCCTACTGAAAACCTAACTCTGGAAGTGAGCTATGAGGAGACTGCTTCTCCAGATGTGAACACAAGATAAATATCACTTTAGAAGCCCTGGCAATGACATTAGATGCATAACTCAAAAAAAAGCCACAATAAAACAACCAACACACCAAAACCAACAAAAAAACCCCAACCAAACAAAAAACCCCAATCAAAACCAAAAAAACCCCCTCACTGGCCAAAATTTTATAGCAGTAGACAAAGGCGCTTGCCCCTAAATTTTCCTTTCTTCAGGGACAGCATCCTCCGGTCTTACCTAGCATCTTCATGGCTGTCTGGAAGCCTGAGGACACAATCCAGACTCGTCAATCCCTGCCACAAGCACAATTGCTGAAAAGGCCTGTTAGCTGAGACAACTCAAAACTTACGACTGAAAACGTGTTCTTCTGAAAATGAACATCAGTATTTCAGTCAAACACTGAAAACGGTGCATATACTTGCTGGAGAGCACGAGAACCTTGCCATTCAGTCAGTTACTGACTAGCAAGAGCTTATCTTTGAGCTAGTCCACAACACATAACCAGCATCGCTGCCTGAAGAAAAGAAACAGCAAGGTAAACATCTGAATGCTTTTTCTATTCTTTTGCACAATGAAAAACACAAGGGGATCTTACCATCTAGACAAGGTATGGAAGGAAGCAAGATTAGCTTTATAAATACAGTGTCTACCCGGAATAGCTAATTAGGCATTATCTAACCACTATGTAACCACAACACTAGGCCAGTTTCAGAGTGTGGAACAGCTAGAGGCATTTCAAGGATGTGGGCACTCACGTGTTTGGTCTTAACAGCAAGGTGGAGGTGGGAAGGGGACGGAAACAGCTGCTGCTGGAAGGGCTGCCCAAGCCCTACCAAAACCAGCCATGTCATCACAAGCTACTTGTTGAATAATGGAGGCTCTACAGATGCAGCTTAAGAAATTCAACTCAAGAGGCCAGCTGACCATCCTACAGATCAATTCTCACAGCAGTGGTGCTTCCCAAATGGTCTTAGAGACTTCAGGATGTGGTCCCTAAGTGTGTTTCTCAAGTATGCACATTTTCATTTCCTCCAACACTGAAGAAGTGTCCCCAGGCCCTCCCAGGCAGACAATGTAGCATCACCAGCTATAGGCATAATCCCGGGCATGCTTTGGTTCTGCCAACACTGCTGCGAGGACATCTTGTTTAACTGCATCCACTGGCCACAGCAGTTTGGCAGAGGGGGATGCTACAACCAAGAGGAAGAAGGAATAGAGCTGAAGGGGGACTGGCCCCAAAGCCATCTGGACAGCACGTAGGATTTTATCCTGCCATCCCCAGGCAGGGCACCTCATGTCATCTCCCTAAGATAAGACAATAAACTCCCCCCCAAACACAGAGAAAAGTTAAGAGGAAAGAGTAAATAATTGCTTTTCAAGACACACAGATGCACACAGATTCCCAGACTGCCTTGAGTGTCAAAAATAACCCTTTGGATTCCTTAAACATTCAAAGAGTACCTTACTAAGCACGTCATTTAATTGAGGAATCGAAGCAATGTTTTCTTCCTCCTTTCTTGTGGGTTTTTCGAGTCTTTGGGGTTCATACTTCCAAGTTCTTTCCAAAGCCTTGGGACCTCATGATTTAATGAAAGATAAGATTGTCACATAACATCTTGGCTTCAGAAGCCTGAGTTTTAACAAAACACAACTATTGCCAGGCTAATGACAGGATTGTAATAGTTGGCCCCTCTCAAATTTGGTACAAACACCACCTGTTGAGTGATTAGCAGATGCCTCAGACATTAATTTGGGTAGCATTTCTTTGCTATGAAGTCTCTTCCACGCCACTTTGAATAAGAAGAGACCATCAACTTCAATTTATAATTGTCTGGTTTCTGTCAGGTTTTGTCGCAACTTTACCGCCAGCGCTGTCATCTCAAATTTGGCTGAAATTACAGATTTTTGTCAAATAAGCTTTCCCAGCATGTTAGAAGAGCCAACACATTCCTCTTACTTTAAAGCAAAAATTCCAGAGGAAACAGTTGCTTTGGAACAAAGAGAGACCTCTGCAGTGGTTTCAGCTGAAGCACTGGAGAACTTGGAGGTTGAACTGATTATAGACAAAAGCAAAACCCACTTCAACACCATGTTGAAAAGAAAACACTGGGGGGGTAGGGGGGGAAGAAAAGAGCAAAAGAAAAAGTTAACAGCATTCTAATTTTTCCCTGTTGTGTCAATTTAAAGATTTTTATAAATAACACATTTTTAAAGATTTGCTTTCCTCCACTGATTTCTAAGTTTTACTTCTCCAGAAAGTTTTCTGCCATACTACAGAGCTGTTCTTTGTGCTAAAGTAGTAGTTCAACAATATCTAAGCCCTGATGTAATTTTTTTAAGTAGACTTAAAAGTATCATTATCCTCATTCCATAGGTGAGGAAATAGCTTATGTAAATTGCTGAAGGTCACTAACCAGTCAACAGTGCAGGCTCAAGGCTCGCTCCCTCCCCTCCACCACACTTTACGGGAACAGGAATTAAAGAAAATTTCCAAATGAAAAATGCTATTTTTCCTTTTAAGTCCTGTCCTTAATACCTGACCCAGAGACCACCAATTCTGTACTCTGAAACACTGCAGAAAGGGGAGAGATATCTAAACTGAATTAGCTAGCAGGAGCTCACATCAGTAAATGAGTGAAAGAAACCATCACAAACACACTTTCCTTCTGGAAGTATGGGTGCTGAGGCTCTACGTCATTTTTTTTTTTTTGGCTCAATGTAGTTGGCCATGTGTGAACCCCTCAACATCCAGGCAGCCCCTGTGCATCTTTGCTAAGCAGACATTTCCTGTCGTCAGGTTCACCCCACCTCTATATTTTTAGTAAGGCTGCAAAAAAAAAAAAAGAGAGGGAACGCTGTGCTCCCTGTCTTGACTAGAGTTAAAAGGGATCGCACACCCAGGGGATTCTCCTGCCACAACATGTCCATTTATCTTCAGGACTAACAGAACAGGCAACATTACGTTCTCGGAGATTTGACACTGCATCTACTTCGCAGACTCTTCATCTTCCACTCTCATCAGCTTTCTAGCTCAAACAATGAAAGATGGGAGTAAGAGGTAATAAGAAGTTTGCTGCTGCCAGTGATGCTACCAGCCCCCACGTGAATCTTGTGCTCTCCCAACAGCTTGGGTTTCCTTGACAATTAGTTATCCTTCATTCTTCAAAGAAATTAGCCTTTTTCTCTTCTCTCTCTAGCCTTTTGAACCAGAACGTTCCCCCACTCTTTCTAATCGCATTTGGAGGAGCTCACAGTATTTACATGGCAGAGCTCGTGAGGCACAAGGCACTCACGCTGGCTTATGTATCCACCTACCATATTGCCACCGCCATGCAAAGCAAGCCATGGAATTCAAACAGGCTCAACTGGTTCTTTACAACAAGTGATTTCCAGCAAAAAGTCTGCTTTTCCCCCAAACATCAAACATTTTAACCCGCCAGCCAGGTCTCATGCAGAATCTCTGCAAATGCAGTTTTATGTGCCATCAGTTGTTGACTGCTCATCGGAATAAAAAAATACAAATAAAAATCACAGCTAGCAAGAGTTAGTTTAGGATTCACAGAACACTGCTGCTGGTGGCCCTGTGATCACAAAAACCTTACACGTTTAAGACATCCCAAAGCAGAATGCTGGAAACTCAGATCAGTGAATTTCACAAAGATGAGACTGACCAAATTCGACAAAACTTTTACAGCTTTTTCTAGGCAAAATCCTATTGCCTTCAGCAGGATACAGGGATGCTCACAGTGTAAAATGACTCCAAGATTTCATGCCTTTTAAGTCAAGCGGATGCCCCCAAAATTTTCTAGTCTTATTCTCTACATAAAACAGGTCAGCGCTTCCTGCATTAGTCTCTGTCCCTGCTTCAATACAGCAGGTTTTTTGTTGGCAACTTCTTCCACTTTCATTGCACTCTGCCTAGGGTTTCTGCATCCAACATCCTCAGGTTACACCCAAAAAGGTCATTCCATCGGCAGCCAACACTGCAGCACAGGGAGGAAGGGACGCTCCTGTGCTCCACCGCAGCCAGGACCCAGGGGAAGGCAGCAATGTTCACGGTTATCTTCACCAAGAACGCCTTCAAGAAAAGACACAGCACCTTCCTTGGAAAGGAGGGGACTGGCGGCTCATGCCAAGATGTGGTTTGTAATTTACACACTCTGACCTAGACATTTCAGGAAACGGATTTGGGTTGCCCGCTACAAGAAAGACATGGACATACTGGAGGGAGTCCAGTGAAGAGCCACTAAAACCATTAAGGGATTGGAGCGTATCATGTCACACGGGAAGGGGCTGAAACAGCTTGGGTTGCTCAGCCTGGAAAAGGCTCAGGGGGATCTTATCCATGTGTACAAACACCTGATGGGGATTGCGGGGAGAGTAAAGAAGATGGAACCAGGCTCTTCTCAGAGGTGCACGATGACAGGACAAGAGGCAATGGACACAATCCGAAATACAGAAAACTCCATTTAAACATAGGAGAAACATTACTGTGGTAGTGGTTAAACAGTGAAACAGGTTGCCATCTCCATCCTTGGAGATATTAAAAAACCCACTGTACATGGTCCTGAGCAACCTGCTCCAGCTGAGCTTGCTTTGAGTAGGGTTGGTTGGACTAGACAATCTCCAGAGACTCCTTCGTACCTCAACCATTCTGCAACTCTGACTTTTCAACCTTTTAAAATTGAAATAAGTAATTAATTATTAGCAATCCTGACTGTTAACACACACAAAGTACAAATGTTTGTTTATTGAGATCAAGAAACCCCTTTCAGCCACCTAGATAAAACCCCTCAGCTGATCTGTGAAGATCTGCCCCTCATCAGCAACTAGGGACAGAGACTTACACCTTAGCCTCTCTGGCCCTGCACGCCTTGCCTAGGACCAAAGCAAGCTGTCTCCGTCCATGGGAAAGCCACAACCTATGGCCCTTGATATCAGGGCACAGAGGTGGGAACTGTGACTCCAGTACAGGGCAGGCGAAAGGGACAAGGACACCAGCAGTTCTGTTGACTATCAGGCAGGCTAGGACACAGTGCCCCCAAATTCAGTGACACCCTGTGCTCTGAATGCCACCTAGCCCATCCTGAAGTCTGGACTACCCACATCTCCAATGCTTTAACACCCCAGCAGCTAAATTAAACACAGCTCGAGAAAACTAGTCTATCATATTGTCATAGTGTGGGAACACCTTGAGATGAAATGCCTTCTATGAGTTTGGGGTTTTTTTCCAGATTTTTTCCCCCCTCTCAAAATTGAGCCTAAAAAAACCACTCATCTAAGAAAGTAAAGCTGTCCTGTTTTCTTCCCCCCCCCCAAACACGGCTGTATTTGAAGTGCTGGCAAAACCAGGTTACGATATAATCCAACAAAGCAAGTAGGAATTTAAGATGCACAAGCCTTGCCCTGATGAAGGTAATTATTAGGTCAGCCCAAGAAAAATTGATGAACCTAGCATAACGTCCCAAACAGATCAACCGTCTTCATATAAATTTTGGTCCTGGCTCTTATGAAACCATTAGCATTCCCTAGTATCATAATTTACAGCCTGATGATGCACTGAATCATATTTTAATTTATCTGGAAGATATAAACAAACATTCTTGCGTGGAAATTAATACCTGATCTTTGGCTACCTCTTGTGGTATAAAAATCCAGAGAGAGGAATTGCATTTTAAAAAAACATAAAAGAAAATCATTGCCCAACTGATGAGCTTGTCAAAAACTCCTAAGGAGAAAACCAGTTCTTTGGCATTTTTGTATGTAAGAAGCCTAGAAGATGTTGCTGTGAAAATACATGCGAGGGTATAACCAGAGTGAATATTTCTGTAAGTATGTGCCATGGATGGCATCTGTTTTCAACAACAGTTCAAAAGGAGCGCAAAGAAGTAGTGTACTTCTGTGTCAGTAATCTCTCATACCTGTAGACTCTTCTAAAGAAAACACCACAGTTACATCCTCTAGACTTTTACCAATATTGTGTGGACCCCAAATGAAAATTTCACCTATGTGACTGAAGAAAAACAATACGTGAATTACATAAGTGTTCCTTCCATTTTTAATGACAACAGAGGGAAACAAAAGATACAAAGCTAAAATGATGCAGGAGACTTTTCCCCCTTGTCTTTCAGAACAGTTCTAAATGAACTACCTTCAAGAAACAGCCTGCCTTCATACACAGAAAGTGGAGGGCAAATAAAGAATTTTAAATTAAAGCCTCACTTTTTCCATTTTCCTAATATCCACCATTCCACAAAACGTTTCATGCTATTGTACTGGTTTATGTTTAGAGAGAAATCTGTGAAGCACTGCTGTTCACATAAGCCAAGGAGGAAAAAACCCAGGGAGTCGATACGAGCCTCTGTTATGCAGCAAGAGCTCTCCCACATAAAACCAGACTCAACAGCTACAAGCAACTTCAAGTATAGTAAAGGTAGAAGATATACGGTTACGGAGAGGAGAATCATAAATGCAGCTGGCATGCTGAGAGAACATCTGTACACTTACTGTACCACAGTTCATCAACTGTTTATTTCAGCAAGGACCATACGCAAAGCAGAAATGGGAAGAGTGTGAACATGAAACAGAATTTGCTCGGATATAAAGAATCAGATGGTAGATCCATGGGCCAAGTAAAACCAGAAAAGCAAAGAGATTCTCAAAATGAGACAGAAGGTCTATCTAGCCTCCAACTGGAGTAAAGCGGTGTACCCCAACAAGGCTCGTGGCTCTTGTTAGTTCTGGTCTACTTTATGTAAACCCAAAGCTTTCTTTTATGGTTACAACAGTAATTCAAAAAGCAGCCGTACTCCCTATGTAAGGTAGGAACAGGGACTTGTCCAAAGAGAAACAGAATTTGTGCAACTTCAGTGTTTTTATGGATTTTTAAGAAGGCTTGATGATTGGGTTTCTAGAGTAGGAATTTAGGTCTTGCTCAAATAATCTCCCTCCACCCCTCATTGAGCTGGACAACCAGCAAGATCACCGTATCACGTTATCCAGGTGAGAAAAACAGACTTCAGTTAAATAGTTTCTTTCCTGCACAACCAACTCAACGCTGGGGAGAGACTTCTTTTTGCTGAGAATTTAGCATTTTCTAGCACTCAACAAAATGCTCCTACCCGTATTGCCAAAGGCACAGCTGGTAGGAACACCATCCTATCAAAGCAAGAGATATCTGTAGAAGTCCAGTTTTGCCCGTAAGACTACACCTACACCAGATAGTCTATCAGTACGAAATGTTCCCTTGCTGTAACCTGGAGCATCACAGACCTTTGAACAGTGGAGTTTACCCCACGGGAAGTACATGGTTAGAGAAAGAGCTGTGCCACATAAATACCTATCAATATATAAAAGAAACTAAGACAGAACACAGAAAACAAGTGAAAACAAGAGGAAATAGTTCAGATGAAAACACAGCAACATTTAGTAGTAGCCTTCAAAGCCAGGGCAGGAGCACACATCACAAAAGGTAATACTACATAGGAGTTTCTTTTGTGGCCAGTGCCAGTTTTTTCTGTAACCCAGATGACAAGAGATTTACTTTCACCCTATGTCCTACACATCGTGCCACAGAAGTCAATCCAAATACATAAGTGTTTCTACTACACTCCTCAGCACGCTGTGGGTGGCAGGAAACAAACTCTTCAGGAAAGGTAGGAAAGTACCCACTTGTGCACGAGCAGAAGCAAACGACAGCATTAACTGCACCACGGCTGAGCCTCAGAGCGGCAGTGGAAGTCACGGGCAGAACTACCGTGAAAGGAGAAAGGTACCAGGAGGTAGGCAATGCAAACACTGCAGCAAAGGAAACTGAATACTCTGACGGACGATAACGAACCGGAGGGAGATGACTCCTGGACAACCAAGAGCAGGCAACGAAGCAGATCTCTGCATGAGATTTTTTCAGGAAAATGAAGTGGAAAAGAGGGGGTTCTCGTAAGGAGGAGTAGACAAGAAGAGCGCAAAAACGTAACTATGTCCAAGTTGTCCTTTTTACACCAGCAACCTGCAGAAAAAGGCACAATCTCTCCTGCCGCGCTAATCTCTCGATGGCCAGCACTCCCATTCATAGAGGTACAGATAGAGAAATAAGATTTCATCACCAACTCAAAAAGCCATTATAAAATTTGCTGAGGAAACTGCAAACCCAAAATGGAAGCCAGCTGAGACCACAGCCCGCAGGGTCATGTATCATTAGCACCAAGTGAACCAAGTCCAAATGTCCAGCTTACTGTTCAGGAGGAAACAAAAGCACTACTATATATGTGGGCAAAGTATCATCTTTTTCTAATCAAACTTGTCTTAGGTCTGGGTTCAGAAAAGCATTCAAGCATGCACTTAAGGCTGTCTTTTTTCAGAAAACTGCTCAAAACACACATTTACCTGTAAGCACTTGCTAACGGCTGTGAATAGCAGTGAAAACCATAACTAAAATCTTCTGAGAAAGGGTGTTAAAAACTAAAAAGCAAGATGTGATAAGATGTTATTGTCTAACGAGTTGCCTTATCTCTTCTGCTAGGAATACTGTGGGATAAACAATGAATAATATAAGGCTGCTCCTAGAGTAAGATGGCCACAGACATAGACACAACTTCCTAGTTGCCAAAAATATATAATCACCAGACCAGCATATTCTTGCGTCTATTTATGGCATTGCCACAGACCCAGGAAAAAACTATTTTTTTTGTTCCAGGTTTGAGCCCGTTCTCAGCCACACGACTTTCAAAAGAGATCTTCTGCAAGAGTCTGAAGTGAAAGTTCTGACCCCATTTAGTGCCATCCACTAGCGGTAGTAAACACGACACGGTTTTCACCCCACAGCTCAGCCCCGATGCCTGCTTGCAGGACATTAATAATCCTGTCATAGCTGTCAAGGGGACACTATGCTTGCTGTTCCGATGATGCTCTGTCCCTGTCTCCATGCAAATAATTTGTCTTTCATCACCAGCAGAATTGTTTTCTGGCATTTCTGTTTGACTCAGTGACTTCTGATGTCTGGCCTAATATTCCATTCGTCCTTATCAAAAAAACTCACAAATCTGAGTAACAAGCTAGAAAGTTGCTGGCTAACAAATCTAAGAGGTTGCAAAGACAAACTGTCACTAATTTTACCATGTGATTAATACAAGTTGACTTACATCTCGAGGAGTCTACGTTATCTCCCTGGGAAATACCCTTCTGCACCAGTTATTCTTAGGTGTTATTTCTGATTAATTATGCTCTCGCTCCATTAGAAAACTGATGGCCAACTTTGCATCTGTCTCATTGCTTTGTATCTTACAAAGACAGGAGCTATAAAAAATTCATAGGAATGAATGAATAGATGGTCAGTGTGTCCGAGGTGGTGCGGCAGCTCAGTTTTGCTACCCTAGGAGTATGTGCTATGTATAAAAATGAAGGTCACAGAAGCATCAATTGATATGGCACCTAATCTTCCCAGGTAGAGGGGCAGTTTTTCAGCCACAAAACTGCATCTGCAGTTTAACGCAGTAGAATTATTAACAATTCCATGAAAAAAACACCAGATGCATCTGCAGTTTTCTGAATGCAAATAGCCCTATTGGAGCCAAGGGGAATACTCACATGTGTTTAAGTTAGATACATGCATAAGCAAAGGCAGGATCAGAGCCCCAGCTATAAATATTTATGTCTGCAGTACAACACGGCCTCAAAAATGCATTCACAAAACAGACTATAATGCAAGATCTTGACAATACAGGTTACTCCACAGAATTTCAATGGGAGGCTCTCCTTTCTTGGGTCCCTTTGAAAACTCTAGTCTCTATTATTTTGATAAAGCCACCACCGTCATTTCAGCAACCTTTGCCAATAGCACCCAAAAGTCAAAAGAAAGAAAATACAATAAAAAAAAATTGTTACTACCAATATCAAAATCCTTTCAAATTACGTTTTAGCTTATTTATATTAAAAAGGGTACTAAAAGGCTCTGACTTTGGAGCCCTAACGTACATCTTCAACTAAGATGAGCACAAGTCAGGCAAACTCCCACCTCTCTCTCCCTTAGAGATTTAAAATTAGCTTTGGTGACTAACACAGATAAAAATATTCATTCACTTCAGCCATACAATCTCATTTCCTGGCATAAACCTTTGCAGAAAACAAATGTCAAGGCAAATGCCATAATTTACTTTGGAAGAATATTTCTATGCTTCCAATCACAGAATAGAAACACCAGCAGGTGACTTATGTGGCCAGTCAGAAGTAATATCACTCAGATTTGAAACAGTCAATTCACAGAGGAAGAACATTTGGGAAAAATTTTATCAGATCCATTTGAACTCAGAATACATAAAATCTAAACCAGAAAAGTACTGGAGGAGAAGAAGAGATGGAGGTAGTAAAACCAAATACCTCACTCTGAACTCAAGCCAATAAAGGGTCTTTTCCTTTCAGTTCAAAGGATTCTGGATCAGGCCCCTCCAGCTCAGTTCAGTTTTAAAGGCTCACACGAACTTGGGGACATCATCCTGCAAGCACATCTCAGGCACTTGGACTGTTATAGCACTGCAGGATCGAGTCCTGTAGAGCATCGAATACAAGTTGTAATTAAAATAATTTACATGCTGCTAGCAAGTCAGCTAAAGCAAGCACATCAAGTTCCCAGCATGGATTTCAATTTGCTTCAAAATTACTCAAGGATGGGAGCTCATATTTTTCAAGATCATCCTAGTTAGCCTAGGAAAAATACAAGAGCCACGTGACAGCTATTTGACTGGAAGAAGGTGGGGTGACTGTTACTTGGTAGGTATTTATCTTTACTTGCTGCCTGGATTCATCATGAAAGCAAACATCCATGCTGAGCATACGCTCCCAACAAATGCACTGTCGGCTGGAACAGAAAGAGGCTGGGTTGCTTTTCCCATACAGAAGTACGCATGATACTCCACAAGCAGAACAGCTTGGTAATTCATAGCGGGATCTGACTTAATGGGAGACGATCCTGACACATGGATCCTGTCCTCACTCCCCTTGCACTCCTCAAGCAGCCCAGTCCTGGGTGGAGCTGTGCTCCGCTGGCTTCTCTCTTCACCTTGATGCTATTTCTTCACAAGCTGCCTTAAAATCCAGTCAGTAGTCCTCTCCAGAACAAGCCACCAAGGTGAATCTTTTGCGTACTGAAATACTGAGATGAACTCCAGCAGATCCTGGAGCAAGGCCCTATTCCTCTGCAAGACTGCCTTTGTCCCCACAAGTGACAGTGGGGATGGAAGGAGTTGTGTGAAAATGAACTAGCATGTCAGAAATCCCGTTTCTCCCTATGTGGGCAAAGCACCTCAGAGAAAATTGGCTGCTGCTGAAAAAGACTCCACAGAACACCACCAATAGACTTCAGCATTTGCTAATAGCCATGCATATTGCCTACAAAATTAAAGTACATTTCTTATTAGCATATCTGGTTCAAGAATTTATATAAACTGCCTTTGGCCATCTCATCCAACGCATGGACTCTTGTTTTAAGGAGAGATGGAGACAATTTGGCTTTCTTTTTTTCCTTGGGAGCTGTGCAGTTGCTGAAATATCTACATGAAATTTGGGGGGTTTTGTCCATTGTGAAAACTGATATTTTAAGGCCACAAACAATTCCACTCCAAAACTCATCCCTGCTAACATTACAGTGCAGGTGGGTGGATGTTCAGGGCAACTCCTACCCACAGAAGCCAACCACCCAAAGTCCCCAAAAGACAAGCGGTGGCAACCGGTGAAGGAGTTCCTCTGTCCAGGAGCCCAGTCGCCAGAGGTAACCGTGCCCACGCAGAGTCAACAGACTGGAGTATCTCTGCCGGTGTCTCAGACTCCAGCACAAAGCCTAGAGTCTCCTCTTACAAGGACAGTTAAATTCAGTATTGAAGCCCAACACTGACCAGTAGAGATCAAAATCCTAGCTTCCTAAAGCTTTTTCTGGAGCCTCTGCTCTTGGACGTTTCTTAACAGGCCACACAGGTCTTGATGGATCTCACAGCTCACCCACTGTGACAATTTCTTCATTTTGCACATCAGTAACATAAGTTTGTATTTAAAATTTTGCAGCAGAGTGACGGGTATATTGAGTTTAATTTGTGCTGTATTACTTACCTAGCCGACAAGTCATTTAATTACTGCATTTCTGAGAAAGCAAACTTTTATATGTTGTCTAGAACATAATAAGAATATTGCTTATAAATACTAATTCATAGTACAGCATCCGAAACCAGCAGATCAGGAGTGAAAGTTATTAGCCTAGTTTCAAGGCAGACTTTAGCTGGAATAACGTGTGTTCTCGATCTCCTCCGATTGTGTAGTCAGGAGGGAGATATCTGGCTAGATAGGATTTTGCACATCTGTCAGCTACATCAGAGATCCAAATGCAAAAGCCAGCATGTAAGAACATTATGTGGATTTGTGACCCTCTCCTGAGGATTTGGGGTCCATAAACCAATGAATGGATTACAAAGAAACGTAGTTATAGTATTTTCATCTGTGACAGATACTGCTGCAACTCCAGAGTGGCTCACAATATTTAAAGGAAAACCGTACCCATTCTCTACACACAGGCCCTGCAAAAATGCAAAAGGTAAGCACCGCTCGGCATGAAGAAATTGGAAAATGTACGTTAAAATTTGATTAGCGTCCAACTTGAAAACTCCAGATATCTCTGGTCAGAACCAGCACAGCACGGGAGTTTTTTTCCCTCTTTCCTATGTGTTCTGTAGATGCATCCATGTAGAAGAGACATTGGTCGTATACCCTGAACCATGTGGTAGACACATGCAAAGAAGTTCACCAGATGGGCTAGAGCTCCTATTAACCCAGAATCAGATGACATTTAATAAGCAAACTACATGACTCTGTTCATGGACACTTCTAATCAATCCATTCCATACTTCCCAAACTCTACTTTAAATATCTTAGCACGAGAACTGCTGAGCTTCAGATCTGTTTGGATGCTTTCAGGGAAACCAGGGAAATGCCAAGAGCAGAAGAAACTGAACCATTAGATGTGTTAGAGAGCAGCACTTCAAAACGTCCACCCCCAAATTCAGTAAATTTTCTACTTTTACCTAGAGGAAAGCTGGGAAATTAAAATTCTGAGGGAATTTAAAATACCAAACAGCGCTCAGACCACAAGAACACAGGTGAAACATTCAATTTCTGGTTGAAAAGAGAAAACAAAAAGCTAAATCTGGTACAAAGACGTGAGGGAGGCGACAGCACTCCCCAGGTCATGCCAACCTGCTCATGCTCAGGCAGGCACGTGCGTTGGTGGTCAGTTTTCCTCACCAGGGCCAGCCCCAAATCTGTCCAGCGCCTTGCACACCACGTCTAGCTTTCAGTACCCTGCGCTTCGGGGAGTGAGCTGCTAAGCATCATGTCTTCTCTTGGTTTCTCCAACATGGTAACCGTGAATTCAGTTCTCTGTAAATGTACTGGAAAACCATGTTCTCCTCAATGACCACCTTTCTTTGCTAAGAAAAGTCTATGCTTTTTACAGTCACAAAGGTCATAATCTGATCAAGTTGCACAGTTTAGAGCACTTTCCTCACACCGATTTTGCCTGTCAAGCCTAACGGCACACGCAGGCTCCTAATGAAGTACACGGCATACCAGATAAACAGCGGTTCGCTGGACGCCTCTGGGGGCTTTACTCACCAGCGTGTCAAACACATCGCTGTATGCATACTTTACACTTGAAAAGCAACACGTGAACTAACTTACTTAGCCAGACAACGTACAAATCTTTACTTGACCCATTGTACTATTCTGTGCCCATCCTCAGTCAGAGGGTTCTTTGTTTCTGTGGTCTCAGGGGGGTGGCACCATTAGAAGGAGTCCTATTTGTTTGCTTCAGATCTTGTTTGGAAAGACTGCCATTCTAATTTGAAGCTAGGATTGACATTATTCGCACTATGACAAGACATTATCTGTTTTTCTTCCTGAGTTCACCTGTTTATATTTAATAAAAATGCTCTTTTGTAACTCACGATGGGCTAGAGAATTCCCAAACCGTTCAAAATACTTTAAAGTTCTTTTGGGACATAGCCAGATACTTAATATTGTATTACATTTTATAGTTGTCACTTAATCAAGCTATTTAATATTATAGTACATTTTAAAACTGTCACTTAATCACATTTTCTTGACCCTTTTATGTGAATTAAAGATCACTGTAGATAAAAAATGGCATGCTTTAGTTTAAATAGATTCAGTATGTCCAGTTTGACAGTTACTTCTGAGACATTAAAAGAATTTTCTGTGATTAATGTGACCCCCACACGTTACATAGTATAATGTTCCATTTCTTCAACCATTAGAGGAAACAGCATTAGACAGAAGGAGCCAAAACTTATCCAACTGTATGTAAAGCTAAGAAAGTCTAAAGATAATGTACAGCTCGGCATGGTGCACTACGAGACTGAGTTAAACCGGCTAAGTATTTTCTGTTTCCTTACAACTCAAGTCAGAAAGAAGAAAAAGTTCAGTAATAACACAGTAAGCCTACATTCCACAACAAAAGAAAGCATCTTACTGCAGCGTGCTCAGAAAGGAATAAATGCACTTTATGCCATGACAGGTGAGCAGGGCTATCTGTGCTTAGTATAAATGATTGATAGCCATGAATTCTAATTTTGGAAGAAATCTTACACAGGCATTTACTCACAAGAGCAAAAAAAAAGTACATAAGACATGTCCATCTTCAGAACCATTTATAATGGCAATCATCATCATTTTATGTGGTTGATCCAGAACTGCGTCATTGAAAGACTTTATGCTTTTAAGTCATACATAGTAAATTACCTTCTCTTATCGGGATGTTTAAAACTACTGTCTTTTTCTGTAACCTTGGTCCTCAGACCCTATTTAATTCATTGAACTGTAATCATTCTTCCTTCGCATCTTAATCTCAAATCAGATGTATCATGTTTGTTAACAGCTGTGACTGTAAGTGCCGCCCATTCTTAGCATATTCCTTGTGCATTTTGTGATAGTCTAATTAGAATACACACTCCTTTTACTCCGTGTAGTAGGACACAGTACAACAACATTGATCTTTCGTTTGACAGCAAATTTGTTTGATAACAGAACAGGATTCAGTGTAACCAAATCAGCAACAGTAATTCATTTTGGATAGTCAACTAAAAATAGTGTGGACACAGTACCTCTGCAAACAATGAACAGTGGACTAAAATATTCAAGATGTGAAAAGAGCCTGCATAGAAATCAGGATGTTGATGGAGGAGAAGAATAGTCCAAAATTATTTACAAAGGCTGCCAATTGAGTGCATATGGGTATAAAAGTGTCCCTCTCCAAGAATGTGGGCACACTGGGAAAAGAAGTCAAATTTTGCACACAGGACAGCCTTTGCCTTCTCCTGGGAGAAGCGAACCAGCTTTTGCACCGGACTGCCAGCAGGACAGCCTTTGCCTTCTCCTGGGAGAAGTGAACCAGCTTTTGCACTGGACTGCCAGTAGCTTGCGAAAAAGAAACCTACACCTCCATCCACACACAGAAATCCTCTCAAGCCCCTTCCTACCAGCGACGCTGGCACAGTATCTGATAGCAGCAAAGCCTCAACACGTTCGGCTACAGCTTACCTATGCCCTACTCCTATGATATTGAATATAGCATCTAAAAAGTAAGTTACAGTCATGAAGAGCAGCAGAAAATGAGATGCACACTTTTCCCTCCATCCAAAAGAAATTATAGCCCTCTAGACTAATTGAAGGGCTCAGTGAACACAAGCTGCAGAACCTCCAAATTAATACACCCTGTTGCTGTAGCATGGATGTCACAGGTATGGACTCAC
Source organism: Cariama cristata (assembly GCF_000690535.1). Lineage (NCBI taxonomy): Eukaryota > Metazoa > Chordata > Aves > Cariamiformes > Cariamidae > Cariama > Cariama cristata. Next base: position 76,944 of record NW_009631563.1, on the reverse strand, counting down.
CGGTACTGTACGGTGCTTGAACACGAGCATAGCAGGAAAGAGGACAGGTACTGTCACTACCAGTGGGTAAATGGATATTCTCCTTTTCGCTTCATCCATTCTCTCCCTTCCTGTTTATCATCAGCATTCTTGGATCTTTTCTTCAATTAGATTGTAAAGTCCCTGAGACATAAACCAGGTCATTATTGTGTCTTCAAAAAGGGATCATCGCAAGGGGCCAAAACTGTGTCAATGCTGCTTGGAGCCTTTGGGCACAATATTACTAAATTGCCCTTCAACTGCAACCCAAAATTATAGGCATGCTGCGTGCAGTATTTTGTAAGCCATTGTTTTGCAACGTGGAAATATGCAAGTGAACATGATACTTGAACAACATAATTCATTTTCCATTCATGAGCCACAATGGGTATCTCATGGCACTGTTTGCTCTTCAGTTTCAAATGTGAACTTGCATACAAAGTCAAGCAAATGAGCTTTCCTGCACGTTGTTTTATTAAGTTCTTGGACTACACTCTAAGCGCTAGAAGAAAGAATGACAATTGCTGTTGTCTCACAAAAGCAGTGAAATTCCCAAAGAACTGAAGAACTCAGCCCCAGATTGTGTATGGAAGGGGCTGTGCGCTCCCTGCCCCACCTCTTCCTACGTCCTCTGCTGCTTTTCTTATCACTGCTCACGCCAGCGCTGCAGGTGAGAAGTAAGTTTTACAGCCACATGCCATAAAAACCCTCATCTTAACTTTTGCAGAATATCTTTAATGACCTTATTAGTCTGAAAAGTTTAAAGATAGTTTTGTTTTAATTTCTCTTTAGCTTTTCACTCAAATATCCCATGTATGACATTATTATAATTTTTCTACCGGTCTTATACTTGCCAACTCCTCTCCTATTCTTTTGTTCTTGGGCTAATCTTTCCTTTTGTATTAATGAAGTCCTTTGAAGTATCTCTTCAAATCTTCAGCTAGATTCCTTTGTGACTTCCCACCCCCCCCCCCAAACTTGATAGGGTCTTTTTATCATTAAAATTATTAATACTTCCCCCACTTCTGGCATTGTACCGTCAGCTCTAAAATGTTCTATTATTATTTCTGATCTTAAGCTGCTTTCTCCTGACCCAGGAATATTGGCAAATTACCGACCTATAGCCAAGCTTTTATAGGGAAGGTCTCGCATGAAGTGGTAGCCTTTCAAGTGCTTAACCACCTAGTAATAATCTTTATGACAAACGGTCTCCTGGTTTGCAGTTATGCCTAGCTTGCTATGCATAGCGCTAAGAGAGTGTCCCTTAAAGTGGTCAATGACTTTTTATAAAACCATACCTTGAGTATCATGTCAGCTCTTACCCACCTTGCTATTAGCACCCCACTAGGCACTGCAGATCACGGTAACCCTTTCTGACCATATGCCAGGTTATAAAACACAGGGTGCTTCGTTCAATCTAAAGACATCAGCTTGTCACTCTGCAACATCATTCATCTGCATCGAGCAACATGCATCATTTTCTTGTGATCAATACAGAGCCCACTGCTCCTGAACGTTACTGCAGCTAATCATTAAGACGAATTTAATTGTTAAAGAGTACTGACACTCCTTTCACCCACTTTATGCAAAGAATTAATTCCTATACCTACCATTTGGCATTTTGCTGTGGATCATTTCCCACCCCACCCCCCACCCCCGCTCCTTTATCACGTTGCCCTAGGTGCAATGCAATGGTTTAAAATTACGCTTTCAGCAATAGGAAGTGTGCGTGAGTAGCAATATTCCAGAATTTTTTTTAGGTCACCTCCTGCAATCAAGAGCACACCTAAAATTACTTAAACTAGAAATCAAGATTAGAAGCCATGAAGCAACATGAAGCAAAATGTTCCTTAACAGGTTCTCTCCTGGTCACCCAGCTGAACAGAAATTCCACTGGCAAACAACTTTTCACCTCCCAACCACAACTCATTGCTTTAAAAAATTGCCTCATCATCACCAGAGATTTTGTCATGGCTTTCATCAGAAAAATAAATCCAGAAACAAACAGAGATGACAAGGACTGTGACAGATGCCTTTGTTTGATGCGATGATCCTCCCTATGTGGATAAAGAACTACAGTCAAGAGTGGTGAGTATTTTTTGACAAATCTCATTTTGCTGAAATGGGAATATTGTCAGAGGAGGTGGCTGATGAAACTTGTTCTCTTAATTAGAAAATCTTCAGCTAGTCCACAGACAACGATATCCTTCTGATTTTCTCTAACCTAGCCTCCAATTATTACTAAAAATTTTTATCAAAAATACAGAACAATCAAGCTTATAAAATGATTTTTTTTATGTTCAGTTATATTTATCTCCATTGGGTCTATTCGCAATATTTTCTGTGCTTAAATCTAAAAGAGGAGACAAACATCACACACGAACGACAAGCACACAGCAAATGCCCTGTTCAAATAATCCTGTTCTCTCACGTGCCCACAAGCACAAGACCCTTGGCATATCCCCAGCATTCCCTAACGCACCTTAATTCAAGCAAAACAGTAAGTCCTTCTGCTCTCCAAATAACTCCTACCCTCATCTCACAACAGACTGAATTAAAAGGCAGTCCGTAGACTTCTCTAGGCGTACGCAAAGAGACTCGGGCAGAACCGGGAGTGGAATGCAGAAATCTGCTGGCTCCAGCAAAACCAACCCGAGCCAGGCGAAAGCTCCTCAGGGCTGATCAGCCTTCTAGGTCAGGTTGCTGGCCACTCCACCGCTTTAGTCCGTGGTCACCGAGACACATTACAAGCGAGAGTTTCATTTGCACACTCGACATTATTCTGGAAGTGCTCTCTTGAAGCCAGTGGGGGCTTCACTATTGAAATACATTTGAAAACACACACACGTGTAATTTTGATGCTCCAAAGATGAACTTTGAACATTTAAGTGCATATGCCAACGGACTCCAACCAAAACCAACATTTGCTCACAGCAAAAAGCTATTCGCTCGCTCCTGAACTGGGGACTTGCCTCCAGCCCTGTACACAGTCAGTGTTGATGAGGGAGGGGAGCAAGCTGAATATTAAAAACTGCTGCCTCAAGAATAATATCATGTAAGATTTAATCATAATAAAAAATGAACTGCAAGTAATTGTAGTCATTACTACATCTGCTCAGAGCTGTGGGTAATCATTATGTATGAGTGAATTAAATCAAATTCAGTATTATGGGCCTGATCCTAGAATTTCTTGAGTAAACTTGCCCCATGTTGATGATCTCCCTGAGTGCAGTGAGTCTTACTTGCTTCTACAGGTATGTTTCTTACACGAGGAGTCTTTCGACCCTTCCTCACTTTATCTTCAAATGCTAATTAAAACATAACTCTAAAAACTTAAGAAGGTAGAGTGAAACATAGCTTTCAAAAGGTGGGAAATGAGTTTGCTTCAGGCTGCTCTTCTGTCTGTAAAGGCACTGAAGGAGCAGGCAGAAAGATGCCTCAGTGTGGAGCCTGAGTAACGGAAAAGGCAAAGCCTTCCAGGGTAAAAAGTTGAGCTCAAATTCCTTCCTTTTTCTCACTAAATCCCAGGCATTAGCATGGTACTGGAGACACAGGTGTAATTTATAGCACAGAGTGGGAAAGTCAAACCCTCACTCATGTAGATAAGAAAACGCCTGTTTACAAAAGCTGCTGAAGGGCAGAGCTGGAGCCAAACTCAAACTAGATCAATAGCCAGATGAATTATTAGTAAAAGAAATAAATTATTAGTGAAATTTCTTCTCTGTCATCTGTGCCAAACGTTAGAGACTGCATTTTAGCATATCATCATCAAAGTCTATCCAAGAGCCAAACAGAAAGTTTCTACTCCAATAGTCTTGGGCTGACTTCTACGTATGTTTGAAACGAGGAGTAAGCACTGCGGTCCCAGGTGCACCCCTTGGGCCAAGGGCAAGTTTTACCGTCCTCACACACAAGGGTCCGAGGAAGGCAACCAGCTCTTCCAAAGCTGCAGGAGAGAAACGGAACTAGCTCTGAATTACTCCTTGCGTGCCCTAGGTGAGGTCACAAGAAAATATGTTACAACCTGAGTTTAGGTGACATTTTTTCTGTCTTTTCCATGGTGGATATTCCACTGAAGAGAGTCTTGAGGGCAGCTGCAGGAAGGAGAAACCACAGTAGTCTGCCTCTGGGCAGCTGGACCGTCGGAGAGCAAGGACGGAGCCCTGGGCTTGCGGCAGAGGCACAGCACAGGCGTGGGGACACGCATGCAGTGGGAGAGCTGCCGATTCCACGCTGCGCAGGGAAAGCTCGTCAGGTTCACCTCCCCCTGGCTCCTTTCACAGGGAGCATACCACAACAACGGCGGCTTGGACTTAGCTTTTAAGAAGTAGTACTGTATTTTTGTCTCCTGTCCGGAGACAGCAACATCTCTGGATGGAACATCCACAGAAGTTACAGTAGAAAACGGAGGAATTTAAAAAAGAGGCAAAGTAGATGTGGGTGCCTGCATCACACATGTGAAGATAATACGTATACACACCCACACATACAGATCTCCCCATCACCCACATCTACACATGTACACTCTCACTACTAACATAGGTAATTGAGTGCAGCAACACAAGTGACCAATTTTTTTTTCTCCTGAAACAGAGGTGAGCTGGCAAGCATAATCAACAGATGAGGATCATTTCTCCAAAGAACAGTGAGAGCAACAACAACAAAAAATCCGGTGAGAATTATGACAACAATGTAAGAAAGCAATCACTAGAGAAATCCTGATAAATGAGGAGCGTACTTTTTTAAATGCCTTAAAAACAGTAGAAATAAACCTTATTTTTAACAGAATTTAATGTGCAATTGAATTAAAGAGAAAAATTCAACGAAATCGTTAAACTTCCACTATAGAACTTGTAAGTAGTTTATTTAGATAGAGCTATAAAATGAATAAAACAGCAGCAAAAAGGATTGAACTTTGGCTGTCAGTAAGAAATCCAAATCGTGGATAACAGTATTACGAATGCTGCGCAGGAGCTCTGCAAAATATCCTCCAGTGAACAGGAACTAATGACAGATGAATGTGCACATGTAATTGAACATGCAGAAAAGAAAACCAACATCCCAAGAAGGGAAACAGAAAAGCTACCAGGAGTACTGGCTCATGCTAACATCCACAAGACAGACACATACAAGGAGAAAAGGCAAATGACTGAAAATGCAGCCTGCTATGTAAAATAAAATACGTGTTTGGGTCTAAACGTACTCTTCATTAGATTACCAAGGGAGCACGTGTCACACATACAGTCGTGAGGAATGCTGGCAGGAACACTCAACCACATAAAGCTCGGCCGGTTTTGGGTTTCATTACTAACGTCCCGCCCCATGTTGTTGCCATCTTAATTGATGGTAAACTTCTCTTCCACTTCACAAAAACCAGGATCAGGCCCCTGCAATTTAGCGCGCTCAGCAAAGGGTTAAAAAATAAAGTGTAGCAAAACCCCTGAAGCACACCTCAGCCCACAGCCAAGCCACCCCCAACAACTGATCCCTTTTGCATCCCGCACCATAGGAAATAGGATTTTCCTAGCTGTGTTTTGTGTTAAGTTGTTGGGCTCAGCTAAATCAAAACTCAAGCAAAGCAAACCCACACAAACTAAAAAGAAAATGAAATTTCACACTCCCCCTGCAAACTGAAGCAGCCCTACGCAAAGGTACTTTCAGCAGACGAAGCCACCGCACCTTTTAAGAGTAAGCAGAAAGTAGAGCATATTTGTAACAGACGAATTAGAAGCGCATCAAGGTACTGGATGAAAACATTTTTTGAACGTAAGCCAAGTACACAGTAGGAATAGGTTAGAAGGCTAAATCATTTCTAACCACAACTTAAAGACGACTTCATTGTAAAGATATCCTTTTTCAACTCTTCTCTTCCAAACACACATCACAACTTTTATTTCCGTTGGTTTTAGTCCCTATTTCAAAAGCAGCATTTGCTGTAACAGCTCATTTTTTCATGCAAAATACTGAATCTAATTGCGGAAATATGTCATTCCCTCCTCTCCGCCACATGGCATGAGTTAATGATGATGAATGAAAGTAATAAAACCCAAATCTTTTTCAAACTAAAGCTCCTGTTAAATTACTGGAAATTATATGCATGCGTCTACAATGAGGACACTGCAGAAGGTCAAAGATCTTGCTTCCTGCGTTTGGCCAAACTACTCAACTGGCAGCTTGGCTGAACCTGCACAGAGACGTTTTTGCTGAGATCTGGGGGAGCCACCTAAGAAAAGCAGCTTAGTTTAAGGCTGGTGATTTCATTACAGTGTTTCTCCCCTTCCCCATGGAACACTGAATATCATTCACCAGAGCCTACGACCTGCCCCACGTGTCCGCGCAAGCTATTTTTGGATGTTCAAGACCAGGGATTGGAACAGTAATATATCATCTACTGTGACACACGTTCTTAGTGAAGGTCCCAATTTCCCTAATACAAAACTTTATTCTGTGGCATTGATACGAAGCAGAAGGAATACAGCAAATTGACAGCCAGACGCTGCCGCTCTCCTTCACTCTGAATCACACCCAATTTCTCCAGTTGGTCCACTGAGAAGACAGGCAAACCACCTCAAGACTAAGGTCCTACTCGATACAAACACCAGTGGCAACATGTATTCCTCTCCTTTCTGAAAAAAACTGTTTCCAACTCTGCACGCTGCAAACCGCATTAGCTTATTGCTGTTCTCCCCATTCAATCGTTTCCTCATTTTTGCTCAACCGGCTGACCGGGCCGCGGCCCCTTCTTTTCCTTTGGGCATTTGGACACTATGTTCTCCCTTCTTTTCCACTGGCTCATCCACAGCTCTCTTCGGAGTCTTTTTGTCTCCCTCCCTTTCATCATCAATTCATTGAGGTTTCATTGTTTTTGTCCTCCCACTATGCTGATCTCCTACTCCCTATGCTACCCTCTTACAGTCCATTTCACAGATGGACCACAGAAGTCATGGAAGGAAAACATAAGGAGAGAAATTCCTATTAATTTCCCTTAATGTATTTCCTTCCCACAGATGAGTTTGAATGCTTTGAATCTTGGACCGGTGTAAATCAAGGCATTACTTTGCACAAGTCAGCATAGGTTATTTTCGCAAAAAATATTTGTAGTACCAGGCTTAGCAGCAGCAAAGCAAAACTTACCATCCGTGCAAGTTTTATTTCTCTCTCTTTTCATGAAAGACAGTTTGTAGAACTGAAATGCACAGAACTAGAAACATTAGCTTTCAGAAACAAAAGACCTAAATTCTGCCGCTCACATTCACAGTGAGGGATAACCTAGTGTCTAAGTAGTACTCATTTCATCTCATCGGAGCCGTCAAGAAATCACGCGTAATTCAACTCTCCATTCCGCTCATCGTTTCAGCACGCAGCACAACGCAGCTCTAAGCACAACGCAAGGCAGGAAGGTTCCCATTGTGAGAAATCAGCGAAGGGATGGCTCCAGTTAATCGCTGTGAATGCTCATTTAGAGCAAAAGAAAGTGAACCAAGGTCCCATGAAGGAGTGGAATTTTTTTAATCTGCATTGACACTGGTGAGGGATAGCAGAAGGGTTAAAAAAAAATAATCTGATTTTTTTTACTCTTTTGGCATTGCCAAAATACCTTATGTAATGTCACACTGTAGGATGCACACACACACACCCCCCAACAAGTTTTGATGTATAGGCAAGAACACAAAGAGATGTTATTGTACCTCTGTGTCATCTGGCTGGTAAGTCACACATTTTCCATGGGACCCATGCAACCAGGTTAGCAAGAAGCTAAAAACCACCTATCTGTTTCAGACCTTGCCAGTTCACACTTGGTTTTCAGATACTGGCTTCGGGACGATTCTCCAGAGCTCCCATGTCACCACTACACTATTGGAAATTACCAGCTAATTTCTCACTGTGAGGAAAGTCGCTTAATTTTGATCCTGAGCACACACAAAAAGGAAGAGGAAATCTCGCAGAGCCACTCAGGACGGTATTTCGCTGACTACTTTTCAATGCAATGGACACCCAGAAGTTTCAACAACCTCCATCATCTTTGAAAAAGAAAACCTCTAAGGGATGAAAGAAAACTAACTACATAACACCTCTGTAAGCACAATCCTGATCTTAATCATTTAAGACTAGGGTTTTTTGTTCAGCAGTATTGCATGGAGCTTACAAATACCATACAGAATACATTGTGGTTTTCCGGCATCCCATGTCCACAGAGCCATGTGTTGGAGTGGGATTAAACCCATTTGCAAGGTTGCATGTCTGTTTTAAAAGAAGCATATTCTAAGCTCTAGCGCTTTGCAAGTTGAGAGAAACAGCCTCATCCCACAACTAGGGGCACCTCTCTTCTGAACACAGGCCTTCTAGGGGACAAATGGCACCAACTTACAGGAGGAGGTTTCATAACCAAAGCTGGGCCATGTGAGCTTTAACATATTAGCTGAATATTTATAAGAACATGTCCTCATTTACTAAGCTTCTGGGAACATTTCCACAATTAAAAAACAAAACAAAACAAATTGAAAATAATTGTCAACATACTGACAACAATTGGCAGCTTTCAAAACAACTCACAACGCCATCTCCAGGCCTTCAAAATCTCCCCCGCAGTGACACTCCATTACCATCCTACCCGGATGCTCATGTTAACCTTTGGAGGTCCCCTCCGTTCCCATGCCCCCGTCTATCTACACAAAGTCCTAAGTAAAAGCCTGTACACAAACTTTATGCCACGTTTAAGAGTCACACTGGGGCAGTAGAAGGAGAGTATTCCAGTTCTTTGCTAAATAACCTGCTTCAGCCACATGGCATGGGTGATTAGCATTGGCATGACAAGAGCAGATGGGTACAACAGATTCATGGAGAAATCATATTTGTGGCCACTTCTGTCAAAAAGGAACTGTAGTAAAGCCATACCATAACCATTTCTAACGAAGTTGTTACTTACCATCAAAAAACTCACAGGACCAACTCGGAAGGGCAGCATACAACACCAAAACATTTTGCAACTTTATCTCATTCATACAGATAGTGGAGACAGCTGCTGAGAATGAGGAACCTCAAATCCTGAAATCATCTCTTCTAGGACCTCTGAAAAACGTAGATGAGAAGCTGCCACAGAACCATAATTCAGTCTTGGCAAGTTCTACAGGAGCATCTGCCACCACCTAAGGTTTTCAGACTGTACCAACTCAAGTCTGCCAGCTTGCCCCTCTCTGCTTATACAAGATTGCCAGCTGCAGTCACCACATCGTTTTAACACTAGCCGGGCCCAGGCACAGACTAAAGAAGGTCTATCAGGAAATGCTTCCCAGGTTTGAGATCTGCTCCTCTGTGATCTTCCTGGCAGAGAAGATCTGAAGAGAAAGCAAAGGGAGAGGCTAAGCAGAATACACAATAATTACAGAGCAGATCTAGTTGCCGAGAACAATGCAGTAACTCTGAGCAAGAATGAGATGCGTCAAGAAAAGGGGAGACAGCATCTCCTCTGTCCTACATAGTATTCAGATGTGGTTCCCTCACCCATTCCTGACTCCAGGCCTGGCTTTTTTCCCTCCTCTACATTTTCATTTGAGGTTTCTCGCTTTGTTTTTATTTTTACCTCAGCACCTACCACTTCTCACCTAAACACCCTCCCATCTCTCCTTCCAGTTGCAGAAGCCATCAACAGTCTTAATATTGGAGGAAGGAAACTATCAGCACCTTTTCGCAGGAAAAGCAGGATTATCATCTCTCCTCTAGCACTACTCAGTACCTCTAGGCTTCCTCCACATGGATGTGTTTTCTCTTCAGTCTCCATGGTTTCATCCTGTCCTCCTTTGTTCCCTTGATTTCACAAACTTCCTCTATGTCTTCTACCCCTCCTACTGACATCTTCACAGTACCGCGTGGCACAGAATACTCCCTGTTCGGCATTTGGGCAAAGCTCATTGACTGGAGAAGGGTTTGGGAAACCTTAGAACATTTGTGGTTAGATGCTTTTTCTTTACCCTGAACTCCTTGCTTAGGGATGCTCTTTGTGGGATCAGAGTTACAACATCTGCAGTCTCAGGCATCTCCTGCTCTGAGTCTGAAGAGGACCGAGAACACCAGCACAGGGAAGCTGAGATTTAATCTGAGATGACAGGGAAGCTGAGATCTCATCTGAAGTGATACAGAGGCAGCAAGCCTGACCAACCTGCTTTGCGTTTCCCCAGAGATAAGCACAGTCCAGCAAACACTGCAGCTCTCTCATAGCAGAAGCTGGTCAGCAGAGGAAAAGTAAAATCGAACACCTGCACCTGGAACAGTGCCCTGCATAGACAGAAAAAGGCCATTTCTAAAGCCACAAGCAGGCAAATTTCACCTGGTTGCACAACATTCACACTTTGTGCAGAAGTTTTGCACAGCTGCAACCTCATGATGTCCAGCACATGTCAGGAAAGGAGGAGGAAGAAACGTGTGGGGCAGAAGGCTCGCTTCTGGCTTCTGCACGGCCAGTGTCATGAAGCTCTGGAGGTATGAATCACCCGTCAGCTCCCGGGGTGCTGAGCTGTGGAGTCTCCACGACCGGCACCCACAGAGATACAACCTGAGATGAACAGACGTCTCTGAGAAGGGCTGCGGTGAACGATGTAGCACTTACACAGATGGCACAGCCGTAACCATTAGACAGTTATGACCAGCTTGAGTAAGAGTGAAGAATGTGTGCCCAGGGTGATAAAATACACCCACAAAGCTGAGAAAAATACACATATTCTGATTTTAGACGCATGGGTTATCAAAGATAAGTGAGCCCTCACCACAATATGATCTGTTATCAGAAACTTAACACAGCTGGTTGGTTTCTGAACTTTGACTCACAGATTCCCATATGGTTACAGTTTGCTGGAGAGTTCGGGGAGGGGGGGTGAGGAGAGAAAGCAGCCATGAGGTTTTTTAGCACAGCAAGTCTAGTCCAGTCATATGGTTTCTCCTCTTTTCCATCCCTGACCCCATTTAAAAGCTATCTTAAATATTCCTAGGGACCCACTGGTCCACAAAGAAAAAAGCTAAGGAAAGTACAATCTTTCAAAGGCTGACATTACCTAGTTCCCTGTGCAGCTACAGACTAGTTGCAGTGAAATGCAACAACCTGATGGGAATTAGAAAGCTATCTTTTAACTTCCATTATTATCTCTAAAGCCTCTCTAATAGCAATCCCAGAATATAGGTTTAAAGAAAAAAATAATTTTAATGGAGGTCCCAGTACTACATTTTTATATTGCACCAAGTCAAGCTATTGATTAGCTTTACATTAATTTTAAAAGCACAAAGAATTTGTCATGATTTTTCTCCCTTTGATATCAGTGTCCATCAGCGAGTGCATCCGTTTTCTGCTGAGCTGCCGAGCAAAGTTAAATGATGATGCGCTTCCTCTCCCCGACTTTTGATTCCAGCTTGGTTCAGCAATCCCAACCAGCCACTTCCCGGCTCCCCTATTGCACCGTCTGGCACTTACTTCAGACAAGTCAATACGTTTAAATTATATCTATACCAGGCGTAATTAATCATAAAGCTTTCTGCTTTGTAATGTTATTTGAACTTCTGCTTGGTGTTCACAACTAGAAAGCAAAACAAAAAGGAGTTCAGTTGTAAAAACGGCACCGCTCCCCCCGCCTCCTCGTTGAGCTGGAGCTCCTTGGATTTCAGAGCAAGAGACGACGACTCGGGAAGTCGCTGCTCTCCGACGGTTCAGAACTAGGTCATTGAACTCTAGTAGGCCGATAATGGGTGGGGAGAAAACTCCAAGGAAAATACACAGCTTTATCATCAGCTACATGCAGAGATACTTTGCACGGAGCTAGCCTGCAAACACACAGGTAGGTTTTTTTGACATCAGGCAGAGCCCAGTGCTCTGTGTGTAATGGAAAGGCCTTAAGAGATGGCGTGCATGGGACCCACCTCCGAGTCACAGCTCTACCTCTATGACTGCTGCTCTCCAGGGCATGTAGTAATTTATAGCCATTAGAGGCCAGCAGTAAATTACTACCCCCAGCCTGGCTCCGAGTCAAGCTCTCTGACCAGCCACTGGAGACTCGGTGGGAGGGGAGCACGGAGAGCAAGAAGTGGTTTGCATCAGCCCCTTGACCGTTCCAGCCTTGTCTACTTCTAGAAAGGGAACAAATAGACAAGTCGTATTTTCCTCTTTCTGGGCACTCAGTTCAAAGGTCTGGACTACCCTCCTGCGGTGGGGGAATGGGAGCTCTTCCCCCTTGCTCAAAAGCATGGCGCAAGCGCAGAAAGAACACTGTCTGCAATGAGCACCTTCTTGGGGAGGGTATCCCCCTGCCCCGAGCAGGCACAGGAGCAGCTCAGGATGCAAGGACGATGCAGCACCCTGACAGCTGAAACTGCTCGCAAACCCACTGGCACTCGCTCCTCTCGCACGGGGGGCTCTGCTGACCTCAGCGCAGCAACAGGCTCGAGAGTACAGCCCGCAAAATCCGCCCCGCACCGCCGGGGTTGCCCTTCAGCTCGGTGGCTTACAGGGGGCTGAGCAGCGCCATGCCAGGCCCAGCACGGGGCTCCAGCTGGCACCCACCTCAATCCTTCCACGGTGAATCTGTCCAAAACCAACCGCTCGTCCTGCGGGGAGGGAATCCTCACCGAGAGCTTAGCCCCAGCTGCTGGGACGTTTCTTTTAGGTGTTTTAGGAACAAAGGGGTGCCATTCAGCAGAAATGAATCTTTCACGTAATCCACGGCACAGGCGCCTTTAAAACATTTGAAACAAAAAATAAAAGCAACAACAAAACCTCTTTTTCTTAGACCATCCCAAGCAATTTTACAGAGATTAATTATCCTTATTCATTTTTGCCTTTCCATATATTTCAGCTCTCCCACAGAAACTAATCCACTGGATTTCAAATTATGGCACAATTAGCATGAAATTAATTAGCATCTGACCTATCCCCTAGTTTTCCTCCAGCTGAGACTGCCAACTTTAAATATAAGCCTAAAGCAAGAACTGTAAGACTAATGCAGCAAATGGGACAAAGGATTTTTAAATTAAAGAGAGAGTTTAAAAAATGCAATTTATAGCCATATGCATTTCCCTGACAACAACCCCAAAACTCCAGTCCTCGAACAAAGTATAGAGAAATATTTCACCTCCCCCCCGACACAGAGAGTTCATTTGCAAAGCCTGCAATCATCCCTCCCATCGTTTCAAAAACTCACGGCCTTTCAAAAGCAGAGTCTATAGTTATCAATTAGCAATGTCTTTTAGCCCCATCATGCAAACTCTCTTTTTCACATAACCTCTCCAGAAGTCTGTAAGGATTTTTGAGTCCATCGTATATATATAATCAGTCCCTCAACTGTATCTTAGCCTTCACAATTTCCTGCATCATTTATAGATCTCTGCAGTCTCTCTCTTTGCCACCGTACATATTTTCCACATGCCTGCTGTCTCCTATTTGCTATCTAGTACTCAAATTTCTTCCCCTCCTTCCTCTTCAGAAGATTTCGGCCATCATTAACCAAACACTCCTGTTACTCTTTTTCATAGTTGCTTCCATCACTGCCATCTCTGTCTCCCATACGGAGCCCATGATTCACAGATGTCCCAAGCTATTCAACTCTTTTGCTTACCCTGCCCGGAGTGGCACACAACATCCTGGCAGGATCATTTCGTCCTGTGGAACACAAGTTTTAAATCAGAAAACAAGACCTGTACTCAAAGAATTAGTCAAAAGGAGCCTTCCCTCCTGACCTACCATGATCACAATTTGTTGCCGCCTTGTGAGACCTAGTAACAGGCGCTCCCCTACACTGAAAGGGCAAGAATCCCTGGTGCAAACTCCACCACCGGTGCACTAGGAAGTAATACTATAGACACGGCTTCAACAGGAGGATTTTACAGCCTTGAAAGTAAACCAGCCAGGTGATAGCCCCATCCTGTCAGCAAAACAAGCAGCTTGGATAAAGACCACAGTAGAAATGGGACTTTAAAAAAGGACATGTGCAGGCACTGCAGAGAAAACAAGAAAATTTAAAAAAATGGAAGAGTACAGAAGACGCATGCAGCATACAGAGGAGCTCTTGGAGACCCTATGTATGCCCACATATATTCAATGCATAGAGTACAGAGAGTACACTTCGTTCTCTCATCAGTAGATACTACATTCAAGATCTAGATCTTGGTCAACAGAGCTGCAAGACTGTCAGCCTTCGAGAACACTAAAACTCAGTCAGAATCCACAGAGAGGGGAAAAAACAGAAAGAGAGAGAAGAAAACAACATTCAATACAAAGACAATATATTTTCAAGATTAGATTTTCGTTTCACAAGTCTTCAGTTCACCTGGACATTTGCCGTTGTTATGGTCTGACAACTCTGGTTTTATAGACTGCATCGACTCTTCTTTCATTCTGTGGCTGCCAATATTGTTTTTTCCATGTTTTTTGGTTTTGTTTTTCCCCAAAGATGAAAAGAGAGCACTCTCCTTTTTTATGAGGTGGCAGCAACCAGTGCCCCAATCCACAGCACTCCAAACCATCCTGAACTTCAGTAACCAGCCCTAAACCCGCCTCTCCTGCTATTCTTCTTCCTTTTGGTAAAACAGAACCAAAGCAATTTGTTTGTTCCCTTCCAAACTCAGACAGATGAGGGGTCCAGGGAAAACCAGAGAAGGAAAGCAGCACCAGTAGTCACCGCCTAGTCCAACAGCGGAAGAAGCCTGTCTCGTGCCCACGTGTGTTTTGGTCGGAGGAGGTCAGAGTGGAAGTGCAGCCCAGGAGCTGGGCTCTGCACCTCCTGAGGTTGCCTCTTAGGCACACAGATGTCACCTGCTGCTCTGGATCAGGCAGGAGAGGAGGAGAAACAGTAGGCCCTGTTACAAAACAATTCTGCCCCAAACAGGTATCACAGTTACACCTGTTGGCACAACGCAGTTATGCTGTGCACATTTATGCATTATTTGCGCAATTCCCAGGCAATTTCACAGACTTCTTTTAGCAGGATGTCAAACCAAACCAATGAACCAGAATGAGTGTCCTTTAACTTCATTTCTCTTCTCCTACCCCTAAATACTTCTTTCAGAATGGAAGAGTTTATGATAACCTGGCTTACACTAACCTATCACCCCTGCAGAATCCCCAGTATTAATTCTCATAATAAAGCCTATTTTAAATATTTTTTTAATCCTCTAAGAAAACCAATTTCATCCTTGAATGTTCCATTGATCTACAGTAAACAAATAGGCATTAGGGAGAAGCGTTGTTTATTTATTTGCTTGCCACTTAGAATTTAATCCTGGGATTCTAAAGGGATGATTATAAATTTCTCTAACAGTCCCTAGGGTATGTTTTGAATGTAGCCATCTAAGATAGGACTCTTGCACTCGGATGCCGGCGCATTACAGCTTTAGAAAGATTGTAGCCAAATAGCACTCATTTATTATAAAGAGGGATGAGCAGTAATTCCAGGGCACACACACACTAGACGAGATTTCTCCACCATCTAGTCTCTGTACAGCGCAGAATGTATCTGGGAGCTTTCCAAAGCCTGCTTACGTTCAGCAGAGTCTCACTAAGGGAGTTCCTGGCACAACCTTGTTGGTAAAGCAAGGAGTTTGGAGCTTCTTCAACGGAAGAGCAGTTTCCACCAAACACTCAGCTGAGTTTGTAGTCACAGATTTACAGCCACATAGGATTGTGGACCATCTGACCTCTTACACTGGAAAATCTTAGGTCAGTAGTTGCTTCATCCAAACTTTAATTCTTCTTGAAAACCAAAGGATGAGGTTTTTTTGGAAGATGCAGGCTTCGGGATGCCATGCTGGAAGAAACCAGAGAGGTCACTGCAGGCAGTTATATACAACTGCAAGCACCAAGTCTGCTTGAAAATCAGCTCCTACCACCACAGCCCATAAAACCCTCTCCTGACTCCAGAAATAAAAACCTTAAATCTTAAAGACTGAAAGTGATGAAAACCTCATCGTATCTCCAGGAAAGCTGTTGTTAATCACTCTTCCAACTTAAAAAAAAAAAAAAAATGAAAAAAGCAGCCAGCCTCATTTCCTATTTTGCCAACGCTTTTCCTGGGAGAGGAAAAAGCCATCCACTAATGAGAAAACTCATCATTCAAAGTACATCTAGGATATCATTAGGTCATGCTGTTGGATAAACTAACTAGACTGAGCTTCTGTGCGTAGGTTTTCCAGATCTCTGCTCATTGTCCTAACGTCCTTTTCTAAGCCCTTCCTGATCTGTCAGCACAGCTTCAGCAAAACTAGAGAGCAAGGAACTGTAACAACATGAGTAAGCTCTTCAAACAACACATTCCTACTGTATTTCCAAGGAGTAGGAGGATGTAATTCAGTGTGGAGAACTGAAAGAAATGGCTGCACCACAACACAATCTTGCCTAAATGCTGTGCAGACTCCAGATCCCCAGTGCATGTCAACACGCAGCCCGAAAGAATAGCTGGGCCAGAGCACTAGGTTGCACACAGGCTAACGAAATGTTCGACATAGCGAGGATGAAGTCTGCTTTGTGTCACTGGAGGAAAATTAGACTGATATCTAACAGATGACGTTTGCCAGTAAAAACGATTGTTCACGTCGTGTTTATCTTCTGGGAGATGTTACTAATCCTGCGTGCATCCACAATACATGCAGGTATTGAGTGTAACCTTGCTGTAGATGGCCTCCAACCTGCTACACAGGTCCTTCCAGGATACAAAGTTTTAGGATAACAGTCTTTTTCATTTAGTTTATGAATCTCCTTCTTGCTCCTATTAATTAAAGACTAATCACATTCATTGGAGTCAGGTGCTGAACAAACTTCTCATGTGTCTTTGCAATGCAGAGCACCATGGGCCCTGGCCACGCAGAGAGAAAGGCAGGAATGGAGACCACCTCTGTTCCTGCATTGCGTTATCTCTGGGCTCCTAGTCTTCATTTTGAAGCACAGCTTTGGTGCTCAGAGTTACAGACTACAGCCTCATTGCATAAGGAGTCCTGTGAACACAGGACACAAAGGTGGTCTCTGTCCCAAAAATACCTATTATATCTCTCCATGATGGCAAAACGCAGTCACCCTGTCTGCACTACCACTATTATTTCACGTCTTCAACATGGAGACTGCACTGCAAATGCAGCTGCAGTAACATAATGCTCACCATGTACATCAGTTGGTATTATCGCTTCTGGTTTAATTTGGGGGCAATGAAGAACAGAAAGGTCAGTGACTTGTCCCAAATCACAGTGGAAATTGATAATGTTACTGGGAATAGAATCCTCATCCGCAGAGCCCTGCGTGGGATCTTCACTCTATGGTCAAAATTGCTCAAACTGGCAATTTCACCACCGACACCTGATGGCACACAGGAACACAAGCACTCAGTTTCCTCTAGTTCATTTGCAAACCAGAATTTGGAGAATAAATTCCTGTTCCTAGGTAAACAGATATTTGGTTAACACTCTGAATCATATGGTAGGGAGCAGAAAACTGTCTCTTCTAGATTCTGTTTAAGTCAGACAAAGAGTTTAGCCAGGCAGATCATGCACACAACAATTGCTTGAAGCCGATGAGAAAACCCTCCAAGGGCTCATCCTGCTTCTTGAAGAGCCAACACACAGAGGAGTTCCCCGCAATGCCTTTCATGATCTCTATTGTTCACAGGGTACTAAAGTAATGAATAGCCTTTATTTTTCCAAGTTTCAGTCACAGAATGCGCATGCTAGCATTAAAAGGAAAACAAAAGTGCAGAAATGCCAAGATACTATGTAACACACAGCCCTTCATCACTTGCATTGATGCACAGTGTTACAAATTTTATCTAATCAACTGACATTTTAAGTAGTGGAGAATTTAACAAGAATAACAATGTGGTGACAATTTAGTCTTTCTTCCCTCTCCATAAAAACACTGTCTTCTGTTTGGTCTAGATTCAGGTCAAGACATTTCACTAATTTGCTAGTCATTAAAAAGATATTTTTATACCCAGCCTGTAATATTATACTCTTCAGTGATTATGATAGTTCCCAACAGAATTCCAGACTTGAAAATGAAGGCTGGGAAGCTGAGCTGCAATTATGATACTTTAAATAATTCCACAAAAGTAGAACCACTGTTAAATAATTTATAGTCTTTGATCTTGTCACAGATCTACTGAAATCTTCACATCACTCAAGCTAAATATTTTCAAACAGAAATGGGATAGGTTACTTCCCTCCACCCCCTCCTGTCACTGTGGGAGCCGAGGAAAATAACGGTGCCAGGGGCCAAATGCTTAGTTACTTTGGTGTAAGCTCCTTCAGAGCAACTTGCATGAAAATTTTTCCTCTGGGGCTTAAACACATTCAGAGGTAAGTCTTTCATCGCAGCACCTTGAAAGGTTAAGAAAGTAGCACTTATTTTCGAAATGGATTTCCCTCCAAAGCGACACTATTCCCGATATTTTACAGAACAGAAAACCTTTCAGCTCTGCATCTTGCAAAGCTACAGGCAAGCCCAGACGAGAGATGCTCCGTGCAGGGCTCTAGCCCTCGAAGCTCTGCGGGTCCGCACCGGGAAGGCAAGAGAGCCTCAGAGCAGAGGTCCGGCCACACTGCCAAACCTCTGCAGATGCTGTGGGACCTGGAGGCACCGAACGTGGGCAGTTTCCTCAAGGGAAGGTCAGCTGCTAAAGGCTGGTAGCCAGGGACATACGTGAAAGTGCAGCCTGTGCTGAACTGCGTGGTTAAAAACAATACAACAAAACACCCCTGTAATTTGTGGTCTAATCAGTCACAATCTGCCTTAACGTCCCACCAGTCAGGGATACGGACTATTCACAGTCGCTGTCAAGACTGCTGGCCAAAAAAACTACACTCTAGTGAAAACTCTGCTTCTCGGTTACAAACATCTTACAAAGTCAGATTCAGAAGCTTTAGTGTAAATTAGAGGCTCAGGCGCAGGATCAAGCTATGCTGTTTGGAAAAAAAAAAGTTACCTCTAATTAGCTGAGGCCCAGGAGCTAACACATGACAAGACAACACAGCCTAAACGCCTTTCACTGGAGGCAAAACTGAGGCTGCACCAGGCTGCAGCCCAGGAAGCCTACGTGCCTGCCTAGGTACAATTACAACAGCTCCACTGACTGATAACTTGTTAAACTGACAGAATTTGACTCTGTCAGAGTCCTAAGACTAATGAAACATGTAAAGTACAGCAGAAGTAAACAGCCGCTTTCCAGGAAACACTTAATTTGCATTCTAATTAATGCAATGTGGGGCAGAAGTCATAAATAAAGGATTCAATCACAGCTCACTGTATAACAGGCAGACTGGTTTTACACACCTGATATGACAAGCAAGTACTAACGTGGGGTTATGAAGATGCCAGACCTAAACAAGCTACTCACGTCTGCAAGTGAGAAAGGTGCATCACCAAAAAAAAAAAAAAAGGTTTTTCATGATGCAATTTCTCTTTTAAAACTTCCCCTCCCTAGGAATAAATCATATCTTTTCTAGAAGATGACAAGTGCAAAGAAAATTTAATCTAGAGGAGTCCTTGCAGGTGTGACAACCAGGATTTGAACAACACACCTTCAGGCTTTTTACCACTGGAGATGAGGAGAGTATTTCTCATACCCTGAATGCCCTGTTAAAGATTCCAGTTTCACTTTTGCAATGGCTCACAGACGTCTTCCCAGATTAGCTCCTACCACCCCAGCCCTAAGACGGGATGCACGCATACCAGAAGAGGGACCGATTCGCCCAAATTGCCCTGTACAGCGTGTTCAACCGAGAGACTGAATAGGAAAAAACAGAATCTGGAACAGCTCAATAGCATGTGAGGGTACATGAACGACACCAAAATGCATGAGTACCGGGTCTGAATATTGCTATTATATTTGTCAGTCCTGTCACACAGGGTATACGGCCTGCAAAAGGTTGCGCTTTTTTTGTTTTGTTTGGATCAGGCCGAGTCTGAGGACAGATTCCTGGTTTGCTCTCACCTGTACGGAGCCTTGTTGCATCGCCATTACAGTATTTCAGCCATTCCCTCCTAGGGACCGTATCACGCCGTTATCGCCGACTGGTAAGCTGTGAACACGACGGGGCAGCAGAAAAGGAGGCTGGTTACATCTAGCCACAATAAACTCAACTGCATAAAACCATTCAGAAATTCAATTCTGATGTCCTTTCTGCACGGGATAGTACATGTGGTTTATGTTATTTCGAGAACACTTTGGTAAGCGTTCTGTTGTATTTATTAAATGTAATCAAGTCAAGAAAAGAACAAGCAATTAAGTTACTTGCTTTCTAATTAAAAATAAACAGAATTATTTAAAATATGCTGGTTCTCCTCTCTGCTGAAACTACAGTAGAAAAACTAGCCTATATAAGTGACAGAAGATTACTGCAAACCAAGCCGATGAAATGAAAGGGGACAGTAAATAGCAGTACCATAACAAAAGTAAAGTCCATTATTGCTTTTAACTACTTTGCCGCACTTGCTTCGCATTTCCCCACTACCCTACCACAAGCGGCAAGTCTTTCCATGAACCCTCCCGAGCTCATTCATTTTTGTGAAAAACACTTCCTTAGTGGCTATTTGTTTCTGCAACCATAGTGATAAAATGTATTACTGGCAGAAGCCTCGGGATTATAAATAGGTATCAGTATTTGTTTAATTTCAGTAAGCCAGGACAAAAATCACTGAGGTTTCCGCACACATGACTTTCATTAGGAGTGATGTACAACCAAAAATACATCAGGCTCAGGCCTTCTATTGTTCTTATTTTTATTTTATGCCTTCGTGTAATCAGAAGGTTGAAAGTTTTGGGGGCGTTTAGCAAAGGTTCCAAGGAAAAAGCACCGATGACTGTGGAACAAGCAAAGTCACTCGCACCAGGACGGTAACTACCGGTCTGCTTGGAAAAGTGAAAGTATTTTGTTTTGAGGCTTTCGCTTGTTTCCATTTTGTTAAATTGTCTAAGATGTGTTATTTTGGTAAATATCCATCTAACTCCAAGCACTAATCAACACTGTGAGGGAAGAAAGCCTATTCTGAACATTGAATACATTTCTCCAGAAAGCTGCAACCTAACAGACAGTAATCGCCTGCCCAAGCGCCCAGCGCTCCTCGACGAAGCCATGACAGACAAGAGCTGACATTCCTTATACTTCAAAGGCAGACAAGCAGTGCCAAAAATACCTGCAAAAAACAACTGCAAGCTCTTCTTTGGTCAAATCTTTCACGGATGTTCCTTAACATTCATATAAATTTTCTTTATGTAGGACTTGGAGGTTTTCTTCGGGGCTTGCAAGCACTTTGTATTAAGAACAAGGACTTAATAAAATAACACAGAATTTATATGATAAAGTCCCCAACACATCACTTTTGTGATTCAAGGATATAACGATACTCTACAGCAAACAGGTAGATGCAACAGTTCAGTCCAGGTGCCGAGTCTAAATCAGCACATGGCTTCCCCCCTGCGAGCGATGCTGCACCTTGTCCTCGGGGAAGGGCAGGCAGAAGGCAGCCCTCTCCTCCTCCGCACCAGCACCCCAGAACCGCTTCCCCTCCAGGAGACCGGTCTGGGGCTTCATCCACATTATTTTTAAGTAACACCCTCCTGGGGTTTGCCTGAGAGTACACGGACAATGCAAAGACGTGCTCAGCACTGGCTCTGGCAGCTGCAGCTGGCGGCGACGTCCAGCCGTGGTAACGCTTTGTAATGGAGGCCAGGCCCACGAACACTGGTGCTGAACCCCGGGGCAATCCACCCACACCGTCTTTTCCACCGTGGCTGTAGACAGAGGACCCACTGCCCGGATTAGCAGACTGCAAAGGGTTAACCAGCCCCAGCCCGTTCAGGTTCGGGTAGAGGGGCGTATTCCAGAGTAGTAGAGGAGCACAGAGTATTCACAAGAGGGGAGCTAAAATGATTTGCTGTTTGGGAGCCGTTTCATGCCACCCTCAGACAAGCCTCTTGTAGAAGTCAGCAGGATGCTCCTCTGGTTATGGACTGCAGCAGGACTTGGCTTCAGCTCTGAAGGAAAAGGATTCACAGGGGAAGCTTCTGGTAGCAGCATGTACACAAGGGAAGTTGGGCACAGCAGCACTTCTCTTTCAAAATCTCCCTGCTCCCGAAAGGCCACCCATGGGACGCAGCCATCTCTTGTGTAGCTATTGTTTTCTGTGGATGTGTGCCACGTATTAACAGCCGGGGTGGAGCGGAGGGAGCTCCCAGGCCTTGCAGAGAGAAGACAAAGACTGCCCTCTGCCTTTCTGTAGCACAAACAAGGCAAAAAGCAGAGGATGGCAAGGGCGCAAGAATACAGCTACACTATTACCGTCCCCAAACAGGCTCCAGCAGCACCCAAGCTAACTCCTACAGCCAGTGTGTCCGCAATGGAAGGAGCCTTCCTGAAGGACTTGTTGAGTGCACCTGGAGCAGAGCACCCTAGGTCATCGATTTAGGAACCACATACTCCAGTTTAAGAGCCAGAGGTTATACGGTAGTGAATCAGGAGAAAAAAGGGACAGTTTCACACCCGTGGTGTATTATGTTCATCACTGCCAGGCTGAGCTTCTCCATTACAGAGAAGATGCAGGGTGAGAGCTGAAACGAGAAGGTGTCTCGAGCAGCTAGAGAGTCACCAGCCAAGGACAGAGGCACAGCAAATCTTGCTCCCCTTACTTACCATAAAAGCCCACAGGAGCAATAGCAGGACTAACTCCAGCTCTCCCTCCTTTGAAAGGGCAGGGACCTTTCCGAGTCCCCAAGGCTCAGAGCAGTGTTTTAATGAGTGCAGTTTGGTTCCTTTGCAACCTTCCACTTCATTTCCCCCTTGGCTTTCTCTTCGGGGCAGGGTAAGCGTTCCCCGCAGACACAGGATGATATTTAACAACAGCAGAGTTACCAGAAGCCTGTGTGTCAAATAAACACTACATTTCTTACAAATCGAAAACATACAAGTCACAAATCAAGGGCCCAGCTCCGAGAGGTTTGTCCCTGGGAAGGTGTTGGTGCACACGCAGTTGGACGGCCGCTGCCCTCAGGCTGCCCGAAGGAAGTTTTGACCCAGGATATTAATACAGCTTATTTGATACAGAGCTAACCAGGCTGGGGTTCAGAGGTCTCCTTACATTACATGACTGTGGGCCTTTGGGAGATTAACACCTAGAGAAAACGCATCTGTGTTTGTTTTGGGTGAGGCTACAATTTAAATTCTTATGTTATCACACAAACTAGACGTGATAGATAATCAATTCCCTGTGATAGCCCGTACTGAGGAGCCGAGCTAGTTTTGTTTTGCAGGATCATTATTCAGCATATCATTCTTTCTGTGTTCATTTATATTTAAAGTCAGATCAGGCATTTTTTTTTTCCTGCGACTTTTATGAATTCATACCTACATTTTCATCTTTCATCATAAAACAAAACTGCCTGGATTATGTCAGTTCTGTGCTTTTTTGTAGCAATATAAAATATATTATATTGTTGCAAAACATTATGTCACAGAAATCATACAGATGTCAGACTCAAAGGAATCTTAAGAGGGCATCCAGCCTACCTTCTTACCCAGAAGCAGTATCATGTTTACTCCCACCCATGACAGATGTCTGTCAGACTTCTTAAAACCTTCAGAAGAGAGCCTACAACATCCCTGGGTAACCTATTCCAGTGACTAACAATCCTATACAGCCACATGGTTTTTAAACCACCAAAAGTCTTGTTTTGCTACCAGTGAAGCCAACCTCTGAATTTATTTTCGTATCTCTAACCCACACCTTAGGTAACTCCACCCCTTTGAAAACACTGACGTCTGAATGTAAGTCTACAGATACACCACACCTTTAGATATTTAATTAAATACAGAAAGAGGACAGCGATCTGGGGAGAGAGAGCAACTAACACAGATCAGGGTCAGTAGCACTGTTGAGAGGTACGGATGCGATACACTTTTCACATGCCTGAGCAAGTAAAGCACTGATCTGCTAAATCTGAGTTCAGTTTAGTTTTTACAGAGACCCTTCTATTAAACATGTGTGAAAATACAGTACTTCTGATCCCATGCTCAATCGAAATGGTGACTGACAGATCTGCATCCTCTTTCTAACAACACTTGCCTGGAAGACTTATACCCTCCCTCAGACATAATTTTTTCTAGACAAACATACACAAATCTTTCAGTCTTTCAGCACAGATCGTATTTTGTAAGTCTTGAATCCTTTGGGTCATTTTTCTGGATTATATCCCATTTTTCTGCATCACTTTCAAAAGAAGTCAAAAACCAGACCCAAACATCCAGCTTCTGACTTCTTGGCACTCAAGAGAGATGCCTTGCACACAACAGCTTTGCTCACACACTGCATGCTAAGAATTACTCTTTTAATGCAATTATCACATCTTTCATTCCTGTTCCACTTGCCAGGTGTTAAAACTCCATCTTCTCTCCTGCTGCCAAGTCACTGTGCTGTTACAGATTATCTGATACTTTGCAGTTCTATAATCTAAGTGCCATCATGCTGACAATTTTTTTTCCCCGAACATCTCATGTTCATTCATTCTTCTAATCCTGCCTTCTGAAGCACTTCAGTACCCTCTCAGCGTAGCGCCTTCCTTAAACTTTACACATTCACTTTCTACTCCATCGTTCAAGTCACTAATGAAAATATTAACTGGAACCAGGACCATAATTAAGCCTCTGCTGAAAGCAAAACCGAAGCCTCACTTTAGCAGGGCACCACTGCTAACTACTTTCTCAGTGTGGGTTTTCAAAGAAGCAGGCCCTTCCCTGTTATTGAGGTCACATTTCTCCAGTTTACATATGAGCACATAATACGCCACAGCGTCAAAAGCCTGGCTTAAGTCAAGATGTGTCACATTTACCACTTTCACCTTACCCACTAAGTCAGTTTCCCTGTGAAGGAAGGAAATTAGATTGGTTTAGCGTGATTTGCTCTTGACAAATACGTGTTGGCTCTTTTTTATCACCTTATTATCTGGATGGTGCTTACACACTGACTGCTTCATAATTTGTTCTAGTATCTTTTGAGATATCAAGGTTAGACTGACTGGTGCATAACTCCCAAGGCCCTCCTCTTCCCCCTTTTTAAAGATAGATACTACAGTCCGTTAAAAATTCTGTGCAGAAAGAGATGTATGCCTCCAAGAGAAGCAAGACTTTATGTGCATTGTGGTAGTCATGTGCACAAATTTAGACAAGAAATGTTTAATTATTTTCTAAAAAGTTTGGGCAAAAACAGTAAGTTGAATTCATCTGTTGCATTATCTTGGGATGAGACAAAAATAAGCAAAGTCTAGGGTACATGACCAGAAATGGTATTACATAAACAGAATCATTCATTGTCACAGAAATACGACCGCTATTACGTAACCTCTTCCAACCTCCTGTAAGCGGCTGATTATTTTCCCCTGCTTTGTTCAACAGAGATTTAAGCAAATCAGTAAATAGCTTCCCCCTACTTCCCTTGGGAAACTGTTGCACAGCTATATAATAGTCCGCTTGGTCTCACCGAAAACAATAATGTAATACTGAAACACATATTTAAC
The DNA here is from genome assembly GCF_000690535.1 of Cariama cristata. Taxonomy (NCBI): domain Eukaryota; kingdom Metazoa; phylum Chordata; class Aves; order Cariamiformes; family Cariamidae; genus Cariama; species Cariama cristata. The sequence goes on along the minus strand of NW_009631563.1, from coordinate 51,406 downwards.
AGTGGCTAATTGCAACAATAAACTCATAGTAGTAACACTAGCCCTCCTTTCTTTATCCCATTCAGACAACTGTTTCCCTCCCCAGGTATTACACCTTCTTATTCTTCTATTGTTTCCCCTCTGATTTCTGAATAGTTCAGGCTTCCCATGTTTCCCGTTGCACAGAGTCACAAACGCACGTTAGCATCCACAGAGGTACCAGGAGAGGCTAGGGATGCCTGACCTTCTGGTTTTTGGGTGCAGTTACACCACTTGCTACCCATACCCTCGCTGGTCTCCACCACGGTTCCTGGTGGAGAGACAAACCTTCAAAGAGATGATCTTGCAAACAGAAAGAACAAGAGCACCACTACCTCTGCCTCCATTATAATGCCTTCACTTACATGTAAAGGAAGGGAACATCTTACCTTACCATGACATATGTATGATACACACACAGGCAGCTGAGTCCAGCAAAGGTAAATCTGAACATTCTCTAGCTACTGCCTAGATACTTCAGTATATCTCTATTGAAATGCCTAAAACACAGACCACAGCCTGTCAGGGGAGCTTGAGCCCTCGTTGACTCCAATCTGTCACTTCTCTACTTTTCTTCTGATTTACTAATTTCATCCAATCCAGTTCCATTCAAATAATTCTGGTAAACTGATGTGTCTGGAGGAGAATAGGCTCCCAAGCTGCTTACAAGCCAGCAAACACTCAATGTCTACCACTATTCCAGCTATTTCAGATATGCTCAGCCCATTTCTATTTGTAACACGTTCGGAGACGCAGAGGTTTGTGACCAGCTGAGAATGCACCAAGTTCTCATCATCACAACGGCTGCTGAGATTTATTTCTTTTACCAAAGCTTGCATCTATTGAAATAAAGTAGGATTTGTTCTGATGTTGACTTCAGATACGCTGTACCCTGCTCTCCCTTTCAGGTAGTGGTTGGGAGTGAAGTATAGCTGCAGTATCACATGATAAACCCACCGCATGAATAAATGCTGTTTCCCATTCTCCATGCATTTAAATCAGAGGTAGTTGACCTGTTTAGGATATGATCTATTCAGATAATAAAACCCACATGGCACATAGTAAAATGTTTTAATCCATGATCCACGCATATACTTCTCTAGAAACAAAGATGGTTACAGACTGTAGCATATAAAATTTGCCCTGAGCTAGAGAGCCAAAGCCCTTTAGCACAGAGACATTTTTGAATTGTGAACTTTATAAAACCCAACCCATAAGTTCTGCAGATGTAGCTTATTGCTGAGAAAAATCTAAGATGTTAACTGCCAGTGTTAGCTCATATAAGCTGGTATTTGTAAGAAGTCTGCTGTATAACTTGTATTATTTTTCTCACCTTTCCTGTATAGTAAAACTGAGCTATTGGAAATTACGGCTTTTTTTTTGTTGTGGATTTCTTTGGGGGTTTAATGAGGGTAAGGATGTGGTTTTGTCCTCTGCCATTTCTAAAAATTGTACAAATCAAAGTGTATTTTGTAGAGGAATTTTACTACCTGTTTAATAACTTTTTTAAAGGTTCTAGTACTGCATCATGGGACTACGTATATGGCGGGTCTGTTCCTTCATGGGTGAACAAAGAACATACCCAAGCAATGCTTGGTAACATTAGTGGCAGTTGCCATTCAAAAATCCCTTCTGCATTTTAAGCAAAGGAATCCAGAAAAACTGGTCCGCTTGAAACATTATTTAAAGACATGGGGTTTGGACAGAGACCCACACAAGCTGTTTAGCAGTAGATTATCCAGACTGTATCAGTTTTCCTTAACCTTATGGCTGCCTACAACTACAATTTTAAGTTGTTTTTATCCAACAGCAGAAAGGGATAGAAAACAAATCAAGATCACGTGCAGAGGGATGCCTTAGACTGACGACTGTTGGCTCTTTCCTTCACCTGGCTGCAGACAGACACCACTCAATTCCGAGTATCCATGGTAGGATTTAGCCAGAGGCTTTTCCTTTTGGCACTTCATGCTTTGAAGAAGCTTCTTTGCATGCTAATAAAGACGCCAGGAAGACCAGCTGCTCCTAAACAGTTTGCAGGGAGGCAGATATAATTAATTCACAAGTTGGAAGCACATTTGACAGAGAATTGTTTTGTTACCCCCAAACAATCAAGAAGCTCATATGTGAAATGTACGTGCAAGTACATCTGCTCTCACTTAAATCCCATACATTTACGCTACTCTAAGTGAAGACACTGTAGTCAACTCTCATAGCTAGCCATGAAGATGATTTGCAGAATAATCTAAAATACTGCTGTGCAAGGAAAAGCCTGATCAATAGGCCCCATAACTTAGGAGGTATGAATTTATGTTACTTTAATGGTACATCCAAGAACATTAAGACCAATCAAAGTCTACCCAGCTGGCCATGTTCACCAGGGCCTTGGCCTTTTTTGGGTCATCACAATCATGACTTCTACCAAACTCAATGCCTAAGACTCAGAGCAACAAGAAAAGGATTATTTAAGCATTTTTTTTCCTTGCTTTTTCTTTTTTTCAATCCTATTCACATAAACTTGTCACCCATTTGCATACATTTGAACAGTCTGCCTGACTATAAGGCATCTGCACTTTTATGTTCATTTCCCTGACATCTGGAGTGCTATAAATTCAATGCTTGCCTTAGTTTTTTAGGTTTTTTTCTCTCCCCGTCTCCCCCAAAGTAGTACTGGCAGTAACACAGATCAATCCAGTCACATTCTGATCCAAACTCACTGGAGATTTCCAAGCTTGAATGACTCAAACTGAACCAAAAAGTTAGAGGGCGGTGGGGAGGAAAAAAAAAAAACAAAACCACACCACACCAGTGATATCTCTGTAAGCAAAAAGCTGCGTTGCCATTCCACGGCATCAAGATTCAAAGGAAAAATACTAACAATAAACAACTCAAGATAAATGGTTAAAGTTGCCTCAGGGCACTTTGGAAGAGAACACTGGGGCAGGTATGACCACCTCTCCACCACTTCTGCTACCTCCTTGCTGGGTAAGCAGGAGTTGATACCAGCACCCCAGGGAAAAACACGCCTCAGGGCAGCTGTGGGCTGACCAGCGGGGCAATTCAGCCTCCCTCCGTGTCTCCCTTCGGACTACCAGACAGGTAAAGGACCACCATGCCAGCGAGCGTGGGGACACTGGACATGATACAGCAAGCATGAAAGCTGTAAGTTTGTTTAATGGGAACGTTTGGAGTAGCCGAGCACCCAAAAGGGACATGTGAAAACCACTTGAACCATATGAGCAAATCTCCAAGGTATTGCAACACACAATGCAAACGTACAATTAAGTTTTGCAAATCTGGCCAGACACCAAAGGCTTTGGAAGTTGGCTGAACACAAAGTTCTCTGATTCTTCCCCTGACTCTCAGCTTTCTCTGCAGACTGAATCAAAAAGTACAGATAATTCTAGGCTGTTCATTCTTCTGTTGCCCATACACTGATATATTTTTCTTGCTCCATTGGGACAGATGAAATAAGAGAAACGAAAACAGGGCCAGTCTGCTGTCTGTTGAGTGATCATCTCTTACTGACCAAGAAATGGCAAAATCCTCCTAAAGGTTCTTTGGGGAATATTTATTTTGTCCTGCTTTTTTACTGTAATTGTGTTAATCCCATAGATTTGCGAAGCAGTAAAGCGTTAACTGGCATGTCTGAGGAATGACTATTGGGTAACGTGTCTGCATGGGAAGAGGACTGAAAATGCAGTTTACATAAGGGCGTGGACCATATGTGACAAAGAATACATTATAGTATATGTTTCCTTCACAGTAAAATATGATGAGGTAATGGGGAGCAGGGTTAAAAGCTGAAGAGACTATATTTATGCATCAAGTTCAAGGGGTTGTTTTAATTTCTAGACCCGATCAATGATGACAAACTTCAGCTCTGCTTCTGGACACGCTTCGATAGCCTGGGAGGGGTAGCTACCGTGCGTCCAGCTAGCATACACTTCTCCGCTGGACTAGTTTTATTCTCTTAAACTGGCATTTCGAGCAGAAAGCATGGTGCCAAGCATGCCAGAAAAGGCAAGTGGAGAAAGGAAAAGAGTGAAGTTAAGTTATGTGGAATTGACCACAATTAAAAATTTGGGGGCTACATCAAACCTGCAGCTATTTTGCCTATCAATCACCTACACATCTTCCTCCCACCTAAGCAATCACTCATTTGATCCGACGATTGCCTTTAGAAGCTGCAGGGTGCATCAGGGGAACATTTTAATAGTTTCATTTTCTCTCCTGAGTTATGCTGCCCACCGCCTCTAGGATCACACAGGATACGAGAGCCCACAGCTTTTTT
>NW_009631563.1:23570-47066 GCF_000690535.1 Cariama cristata | reverse complement strand
GCCCCCAGCTGGGTTTTTTTTTTTTTTTTTTGGCTGTTGTTGGCTGCTTTCACTGCTAGGGCTCAAGTCCTGTCAGCAGCAGCTTTGCAGCGGATGCACAGGGAACCTGCCTAACGTGTTACAAACCAACACCATTCCAGCAGTAGCCAGTGGTCTCACATAATGCAGTTATTTTTTCCAGGCCTGTTTTCTTCTTCCAGCTGAGCTCCCAAAAGGCAGCAATGCTTTAATGGACCCACACAGTGAAAAAACGAGCAACAGGAACATCCAAAAGGCTTTTGTTTGTTATTGCATCCAGCCCTTCTGGAGTGCTCAGACGAACTGGAGAGCGAGCTTGGCTAACATTTCCCGACCGAAGTACTGAGAGCACCCGACTCAAAGATTTTACATGTCAGAGCTAACCCACTTGCCACTACGCTGCTCAGAACCTAATGAGAAATGAGCATATCAAAGTACGTGAGGTCTCAGATACCTGCTCCCTTCCTCTCCTTTCCTTTGCCTGAGGACACCCGCTCACCTCCAAAGAGGAGAGGACTCATCTCTACACTGTCACACACACGAGGGTTTTTGTAAAGAGTGAGGAAAAAACAGGCCAGTACCACAGCACGATGCAGCTCTGCCACTCTACCAGAGGAGATAATCTGGGGCTCAGGACTGATTGTTCAGGTTTTTTAGGTTTGGGGGGTTTTTTTTGGTTTCTTTTTTTTTTGAAGCAACCTACAAGCATCTTAATTTTCAGTAGGATCTAAGCTTCAGAAAGACCTAGCTGCCTCTGGAAATCTGTGCCAAGAAGTTTTCAAGTCCACATTGACCAAGGTTACAGTAAGCAATTCCCACCACCTGTAGAGCTCTGGCTTATAGCAGAGCCAACAGCTCAGAGCAAAGCCTTGTCCATTCTAGGTACAAGAGGCAACCTGAGACACAGCCAAGGTGAGAGCTTGCTTGATCCACACAAAGCCTCATCAAATGCAAAGCCAACAGTGGAGATGCCAAAGGTTCACACTGGCACAGCTATGCTGAAAGGTTGCCCATTCTGTGCCTCTTTCCTTCTCACCACAAAAACAACGCAGAAAAAAAAAAACCTCCTCATTCCTCTGAGGCTCCATACATGCAGGTACCTACTCGCCACGCGTACAGTCGCTCTCCCCCATCATCCCTTCTGCCTCCTGCAGCTATGGCACAAAGCTCCAGATGAGCAGTTTCAACTACTTGAACAATGATCTTGGAAGCAAAATATTTCCCTCCTTGCCACAAATCTTTATAAGTAGCGAAATAAACACCAAAACATGCCTTCTCCCAACAGCTGGAAAATTATGGTCTGACTGAAATGACATCATTGTGTTTTCCTATGGAATTTCCGTGCTGTGAGATTTCAGGAAGAAACTGTGTGGTGGTTTGAGCTGGGGTGTGAGACAGTGTTGTGGTGAAGTGGGCAAACAAAAAAAGGTGTAACTGCCTTAAGTAGGCCTTACTGCAAAATAAATGTTTACACAAAACCCAGAAAGATTCCTTAAACAAATCAGACAGGCTGTTCTTTGGCTTATAGCCATTCCTCAGTTCCAGCCTTCAACAGCTCTGTCCTAGCTCTAACGTACAACATTATGTTTCTCAACATCTTATATTGTTCTCCTCTGTCTTACTACATCACTGAAAAAAGATATGGAAAATACACCCCAGTGAGGAAATACCTCTGTCAGACAACGTTGCAATTCCGGCAGCTTCTCAAAGGAGATAGCACTACATCTACACCCTTAATTACATGCTCCCCTGTGGATGTCATCAGAAGGCGTGTGACCACACTGGGTATACTGCAATCCCCTTTATTGCACAGAGGGCATGTGGAAAAGAAAGAATTGGTTCCCGCAAGTTAGAGTCAAGTCCCAAAACTTGACTCTGGACCAGAAGAGACAGACTGCAAAATGCTTGATGGTAGCGGAGTCAAAAACTGAATTTGGCTAGTTGGTGAGAAGAGACATAACTGCCAATGTCTATCAAGAACTGGCAAGTGCAGTTTTTCATTGTCGTGGTATTTAGAACTGTAAGCTTTGGCTAATTTCTACACTCAGCTTTGGTCAACATTGTGCAAAGAAAATAATTACTTTTTTTTCCCTGATTTGCTTTTCAATTCCTTATCATGCCAGGGCCTTGCGCACAGTAAGAGCGCCAGAGCTACCTGATTTTCACCCTGTGACCCAACAGGTCCCAGTATCATTAAAGATTTGGTCCCCTTCACTAAAAGTTCCTGAAGCACAATTCTCAGTAGTACTCAGCACAATTTAGCAGTGCAATTTGACACTCCATAGAGGAATTTAAAAAAAAAAAATTAAAAAAATAATCACTGAAACTAAAGAGAAATTCTGAATTGTCCTTGGTGATCACTGTTTCATTACAAACTACCTACTTACTCCAAATCATAGCTGTGGGAAACCATCAGCAGCACTGGTGCTGACTTCAGGCAGTAATCAGGTTGAACATGAAAATCAGAAATGCAAAAGAGCATGTGAATAAGACAAAAAGACATATTTGCTAGAAATCTTCTGTTTTAACTCCTGTAGAATGCCTTGAAAAAAATCTTCTCAGTGATCTGAAAACATCACTAACATCTTCAATAGCTCTGGTTTCTATATGCTTTCTCTTACTTCTTCCCCCTGTCCTCCCAATTTTTCCTATTCTGCTGAATAATTGCATAAACAACCCAGGATGGCATAGCTAAACAGTCAAGGTATATGTTAAAACTTCCCTCAAACCAAGGATAACACTCACTCAGCTTGCAAAGTTTTCTGATTTTTTTTTTTGTTATGTAAATGAGTGAACATCACATATTCAAACACGAAATTCCATACTTCATTTGTTAACTTTTCCTGCTGTTGTTATTTATAAACAGTGTCCAACAAATTATTAACTTTCAATCGCTGTATTTAGTGGGGTCAAGAAGCATGAGCAATGAAGGTCTATCTTGAATACTTCGACAATGAAGAACAAAATTGATGTATAAATGTGCATATCACTTTAATGTATCCAGCCCTATATATAAACATAATTTTGTGTGATTTATATCCCTAATTAGATTCCCATGGCAACATTCTTCAGCTAACAATGTGTATCATAATCACCTTTTCTTCATACAAATGATTTCCTTAACTTTGCATGCATAACTTAGCAGCTTTTATTTTTAAAACTCATGTTAACAGTTTCTTTCTTGTTACCAGTAGGGGTGCTATGATAAGAAACTAATTTGCTGTAAAAATTACTCATTTGTCAAATAAGCATTAAAATAATTGTTCCCCTTCTGACTGTTACCCTGCTGTTTCCAGTCATTTTCAAAAACTAAATTATTTACTCATTTGAAAGTTCAGCTGTGCATATTTTAATTGATATTCCCTCATAGGACTCATATTGTTAATGACAATAATTAACCCGAAATGGATGCTAAATAATTATGCTGAAAAGATACGAAGTATTTGTGCAGAAAGTAAAATCAGCGTTTGAGAAACCATCAAAACGTACAACTTTCCTATTTTATGGAAAAGCATGGTAATAGTTCATAATCAAATTAAGGATGAAAAGGAAAAATGTAGATTACATGCTTTGATGCAGAATACTTTATGTTTCCAATATAGCATGGTACTCTAGCTAACAACAAGTACTCAGTCATTTTAATAAATCCCTAGTATTGCTATTCCAGATAGTAATATAAAGTATTCTTATGAAGTCAGTGCAGTTAGGAATGTAGTAAACTATCCATTAATAATATTTCTCTGCCATCTATCTATTGCATTTCATTCCAAGGAGTCAGACCCCTGTAATAATTTATAGCTTATGGAATTAATGCTGAAGGCTTTCTTCTGGCAAGTGTTGCCGATTTCAATGATGACAGCTAAAAGCTATTCAGGCCCAGCTTCTTTCTCTGGACCCATCACAGGCCAGATGCATTACTGACCCATTGTTTGTGTAAGTGTTTACACCAGCACAAAAACCATATCATTTTTGATTTAGTTCCTTTGCTTGTCAATAGTGCGAGTTACGGGTGAAGCAAGCTGTGTACGCACTGCTAAATAAAGAGACAGGATAGGTTTGTCTACACGGGAAACAATCTGAGTTAACTAAGGATGTGATTTTAATGTGGGTTTCTATATACAACCATATTAAGCCCATGTGGACTCACTCACTCAGAATTAAAACAGCTCTAACTCACTTTAATCTAATTCACTTCCAAAGACCACAGAGGGGTTTAAAGTTGTTTAATCTATTTGAACAGCTCATTTGAATCCACATGCCTGAGTGTCCCCACAGACACCCACACAGACAAACAAAAACCCAATAAAGCAGTAGAGAGGTTAAGAGTACGTTGGCAGAAAGTTTTACTTTGTGGCTTTTTGACGGAAAATTTGGGTTTCAACTACATAGTCTCTTTGAAGAAGGTGTTGACATTGAGTGCTCCTAAATTTCAACTGGAAACTAAATTCCCTTTCTAAAAGGCACCCTGAAATGCTGCTGCAGCGTTCCTTGGTTGAACGTTACATATCCCCACAGTCCGCAGTCCGAGCAGTTGGCCCAGCACACTGTGGTCAGCAACAACCAGGGTGGCAGATAAACCCGGTTGTATGTACCTCATACAACACGTATTCTGGCTCCAAATCAATTTTACTATTTTAGACCAAACCACTTTTGGCCTTTGACTTGTTACTGAAAATTCAGGATTTTGAATGGAGGAATAACACTCCTCCCTTGTCCCCTTACCTCAGATCAGTCCTACCTGAAAAGGCTTTTCCAATAGCCCATACCAACATCCCCAAATTGAAAGGTTAGGTGGAACTTGCAATAAAACCAAACACTTCCCATCTTATTCGGAGAACATTCACTCCATTATCCATGTGCTAAGCTCTTTGACAAATAAGGATGCATCTGAACTCACAGTTTAAGAGTCACCAACTCCCGACATTTTGCTCCTGTTAGATGAAAGGGTAGGCTTGAAGGAGGAACGGGATTTCTGCTCACAGGCCTAGGTAGGTGTTGGCAACAAGCAGAGCTCTGTAGCCGATACACAGGAGTGAAGGTTGGTCATATTCCTGCTTCTGGAAAAGCGCTGGGGTTTGTAAAAGGAATTGATTTGCTATAGGTGTTAGTTTTTAAGACTTGAGAAGCAAGTAGATGGCCCTTTTTTTTCACGAGTTAAGCATAGGTGTGCTGCCAACCCTCGCAATTTTGAGTGCATTAGCTATAAAGCTCCCTCTCAGAATCAAAGGAATACGTGAGACTTAAAGCAAGCGAATTTAGCAGTTCTTGCTGTAAAGGAAAGCAGAAAAATCTCAACTGAGTGAACTCCAAAGGTCAAGAATATTTTTTAAAAAAGTCTGGTGTTTTTGAAGAAGTGATTCCTATTTTTTGAATGCCTTCAGTTAGTAAAATACTTCATTACAGCAATTTAAATACTCTTGGTCAGAGAATGTTAATATGAACGCATCCGTCTTATTCACTTAAATTGACTCTGCAATTCTTGCACGTTTTCCCATGCACCTCTGGGGGTTTGCACGTGTAATCAGCAGCATTCGGAACTCAAGCATGCCTCTGTGACAGTTTGGCTCATTTAGAGCTACCTTCCACATCCTTTAAGCTACATTTTGGATTTTGAAATTTAAGAAAAATAGCCATCAGACAAAGAGTATATTTATGAAAAAAAATTCTTTTAATTGCTCAACCTATTGCTGTCTGAAAAATAAGTCCAAGCTATTACTGGCACCAGATGACTCCCAGTTTTCACTGGCCAGCAAAGCCGCATCTGCAAGTTCAATGAGATCAGTAAACAGTGTAGGTTAAGTAACTGGTTACTAATATTTTCCTTGAGCTACAAAACTTTTAAACAAACAACAACAACTGTGATCACAGTAACCTTCCAGAGGTTAACAGCATGCAGGTGGTCAATTTGAATTAAATGCAAAACAGACGGCTACAGCATTATAAACTGAAGGTCTCCGTTAAGTTTGCTTCAGGAACTGGGTCTTCTTTCTCAAAAGCCTCAATGATACAACACATAAATGTCAAAACGACACAAATAAGGAAGTATGTCATAGACTAAGCATTTTAATGCCTTTTCTGGCTCACTTTTGCAGGCTGAACTGTCTGTGTTGACCACATTTGATGGCATCAGTACTTGGAGTGGCTGTGTGCATGAGTTTTTAATAGCTCAAATAAATGGAGATGGCACATCAACTAACTGAACTGTGCTGTGGGCTCATATTTTAAACCACTGGTATGACACATTTTATACTTCATTCATGATGCCACTTTGCTGACCTTGTGAGATAGCTCTAAGTATTAGTAATCAGATACTGAACTGGAAAGAGGTTCAGATCCAGCTAGCGACAGTATAAGTAGTGATCAGAAAGGATTATTCATATCCTTCCAGAAACCTTTTTTAAAGGAAGTCTCTCAATCGATTCCTAAGTAGACAAGTATACCTAAATACCATTGCTGACCACTGAGAAACCTATCTGGAAGGTCCCCCCAAATAAGCCCAGATTAAAGAGGGATAGGAGCTGAGAACTCTCTCGCCCAAGAGAAATGTTTTCTCCAACATCACCCAGAGGGGCTGCGAAAGGAATCTGGGTACACTGACACTGCTAGGGATTCCTCTTAGGAGACTAAACAAAAGTTCCCAGTGTGGTTCCCAAACACATTTAAACTGAGCACCTGTGAAACATAGCATAAGTTTGGTTCACAGTGGACATAGCCTGGAAGAAAAGTTGTTACTGGAATGGAAAATAAAAAGAGGAGAAACATTGAGAAGTCCTTCATCCCACATCAAGCTTTGGGTAGTCCAGTGCACAAAGCATTTGCTTTAAGAGCTTTTATCAAGATGTTTTCCAAAGCCAAGCACTCCCTTTTGGGATCTCCCGCTCGCTCACCAGCCTATCCGAGCAACACAGTTGCTAATGCCCAAAGCCCACAGGCACACAGCAGCTGCCGCCAAGAGCGAGGGACACAAGCAGAAAACATAAGACCGTGACTTGCCATGCATACGTACACCAGCCGGCACTTGGACTCCACAGACAAGCACCAGCAGTTCTGAAACTTGACACGACCCAAAGATCCACATTCAAGTTGAGTGGCTGCCAGTAAATAAATACAAATCTGTTGTCAGGGTGTTTCATAATGACTAGCTCCTTAAAGCTAGTAATACTCATCCCCTAATGAAGCAATATCCCTCTAGGTACAACTGCTTCTCAGGCTGCAACATCACCTCCCAATCTATTGTACTACAACTTAACTGTGGGCATGAGTCAGGCAGCCCCGGCACAGCACCGTACAGCAGCATGGTGCCAGTGAGGTCAGGGCTCACGGCATCCAGACATCTTCCAGCGGTTGCTTTAAACAAGTCAGCAGAAACAGTGAACTTAGGGAGATGTCCTAAGCGTATCATCACGTTGTCATTTACGTAAGATTCACATCCAGTGTGTTAAAACGCAAAGTTATTCCTTGGTTGTGCCGCTTAGGAAAGACACGTTTCCTCCACACACACGTCCTACGCCCTCACAGACGATCCCTCCGTCGTGCCCTCCGTACAGGCAGGGATGTGCTGGGGCTAGATCAGAGCTGCACACCTGCACGTCGCCTAGATGTGTTCTGCCCAGCTAGCCAAGCTGGGTGGCCAAACCTAAGCAGGGGACAGCTGGGCTCCAGCTGTAAGCCTTTCCACTACTGGTGGCATCAGTTGCTCTCTCTTCTTTCCGCTAAGCCAAAAGTTTTCTGAAAACTTACAGGAACTTCATTACCTCCATAAAATCTGGTTTAAATGGCCAGTTCAGAAGTTATTAGGGAAAACAAACATTCTAACAAGCTTTTAACACATTTGTGAGGTCTTCTACTTCAGCAAAGTCAATTGAGTGAACAATTAAACACTCTGAAAATTTTGAACCTCTTAAAATGCAGATTAATCTGTGCTGCAATGAATGCCCAGCATCATCCCTTTCGAGAAAACACTCCTGTTCTCCTTGCCATTTATTTTGTGTGCCTCTAATTTCAGCTGGAAAAAACAGGGAACTGAGATGTTCCTCCAAAAATCAGCAGCGCTCCTATCACCAAGAAATTGAAGGAGTAAGGTTTTGTATCTCATCTGAAGCAATGGAGCCTGGACTCCTTAACAATACAATGATTCTGTTACAAACAGCTTGCCTTGGAGCTGAAGCGAAAGTTGAACATGTAGCAACGGACTATGTGATGGAAAAGTAGTATTTTTCAGCCTCTTCAGCCTCGCCCTGCATTACCTGTGAGTGATACATTACAGAATTGAATGCCAGAAAAGTGCATTTTAGAATAGAAAGTATAGTGTTTCATAATTTGATTTAAATCAATTATACCATCTCTCACTGGAACGCTCACGAGCTTCAGAAATAAAATATATAAATGAAACCAGCTGCTCTGGATACTCTTTCCTTGGGATAGATTTCACTTGAACTCAATCAGCTTTCTTCTGCAGCACATTATTGTCATGCAGCATCAGAGTGGAGAGCACACAGTGCTGTGTGAATTATTGCAAGGTAACCAGTATGGTTAAAAAAATGCAGGAGATTAAAATTCTTTCCTGCAATGGTTGGCTAAACGCTGAGGAATTAATTGATTCCTCTGGGGCTGACAGGGAAACTGAGGTAGTCACTGGCATCCCAGCAAAATCCATTAATTTATAGCTATTTACTACATCACATAATCTTCCTGATTTGTCTCAGTCTGGAGCCCCTCTGTGCCCAACAGCATGGAGCTCTGCAGTGTTTGGGCTAAATAATTACAACTGGAGAAGCACACGCAACCAAAGCTCCGTGTTCTTTAATCTCCAAGTATAATGCATGTGTAGATTTTGGCATCACTCTTTAAATGATTGTTTGTAACTAAATACCGTATCTCAGTGCTTAGATACCATGATGACTGACCTTTTCATAAATCAGAATAAATATATAAGGCAAAATCCTGGCTGTACTGAACTCAACAGGAGCACTGCCAGCCACTTTAAGGGAGCCAGGGTTGCATGCACAAGGTTTTCAGCAGCCCAAGCTGCCCAGCGCCTTGGTTGCAGTATTTTCAACTCCGTTTCTCATCAAGCCCTCTTTTCCCATCCAGCATCTGCAGTAGCCTTGTGCTGAGATGCAAATGCACACTGAACTCCTAGCCAAAGTAATATGAAAATATCCTCGGTTAAAATAAGGTACGGTTCCCGCTTCAGTTGACAAAAGCAACCTCTATCTTTGATCACTCCGTCAGGCTAATGCACACTGAACTCCTAGCCAAAGTAAAGTAATACGAAAATATCCTCGGTTAAAATAAGGTACAGTTCCCATTTCAGTTTACAAAAGCAACCTCTATCTTTGATCACTCTGTCAGGCTGCCCACAGCCTTCACTCACGGGGCATTGGCCTGTCTTTAGGCTGGTAAAGGACTGCTCATTTCTGAAGGGTGACAGACACGCTTAGGGCATTCCAGGCCAGAACAGAGGTAGCAATGTAATGATAGCCTTTACTCTCCATTTCCCTGCTTTCGCCAGTTTGAACCAAACCAAGTTTTCCTCACTCTTCCCTCCCCCCACTGGAAAAGCATTCTTCCCCAACACCTTTAAAAAGGGTCAGAATAAATCAAAGCCAATTGCTCTCTCAGGCACTTCTCCGTTAAGTCATGCCAGGGTTCTGCGAATACGTCTCTGCAACAGCTCACACTTCTGTGCCCCGATACATCTTCATACATCAACCGCTCAGCTTCTTTGAAGGGCTACACAGACAGGTGGCAAAACTGATAGTACCTTCAAGTCTGCCACACTCCTCCTCATGCAAATCTGTTAACCATCACATAATGAAACAAAACTTTAGGGGATAGCCACATCCTCTGAGTTTATGCATGTAGATTCCCCTGGGATCTTTCTGTACCCTGTGGGATGAGCCAGACTCCTGCACAGAGTGGAAGGGAGCGCCTTTATTGGGTTTCAGCTCCGAAGCATCCCCAGGAGGAGCCCTCCAACACTCCTCTTAGAGGTAAATGGTCTGTTAACTTAAGCAAGGAAGTACTGCCAAGCAGCAGGCAGAGAAGACAGAGGACATTAAGTACCATCACCACAAACTCTAATATTGTTTTTAGGGTTCATATTATTTTAGGGTTTTATTTTGAAAATACTTAGAAACAAAACAAAGAAAAAGAAAACTCCACCTCTCCCCCTTTTTTTTTGATCTTCCTTAAAGAAACAATCATTTTCTGATACAGCTACTTATGTATCTTCTCTTACCACATTATCTAAGTATCTTACATTCTTCTGTAGACCTACACGAGTTCCCTTCAAAGTAAGCAAATACCTCATTTTATAGCTACTCAGAGAGGGGCAAAGAATCTGCCTTCTTAAAGATATAATGGCACCTGTCACTGAAAGTAAGAAAATTTTCATAGCTACTGTCTACTTAACTTCTAATTTAGAACACAAAAGTGGGTATTATACACAATAAGCAATGACACTAAGGAAAGTCAAGTGAAATAACTTACTCACTAACAGGCTAACAAACTCTGTTTGTGTTAATATACTTAAAGACTGTACTCCAAGTAGTCAGTACCAGAAATGTGTTTGTATAGGATTAACAACATCAAATTAATATATATGACAAGACAGCAGCTTCTATAACTTGACAATAAAAACTAAAATGAAGACATAAATCCAAATGTTCTTGTGAATGAAGAGAGAAAAGGAGGCGGGAACAGGAGAAGACAGCATGAAAGAGGGTGAAAAAGGGACTAACAGTCTCTTTACCAAGAGGCAAGACAAGTTAAAAAGGTGATTCTCTTCCTTTGTCTGAAAAGACTGAAAATGCAGATCCTATTGCTAGAATATTCAAAGTAATCACTAATAAACAAAATTATTTTGGATAAGAACAGATTATTACTAGAAGTTCCACCTAAAGAGCAGGATTTTTTTTTTAAAGACTTAAAAAACATTGGGGAAATTGGAGGACAAATAAACAGGTGAAGTCTTAACACCAGGAAACTACTCACTTGTGAGCAGACTCACATTCACATTCTTTGGCACATTCACCTGATGTCCCACACGGCACAGTGACCTCAGCATCCCTCATTTCTTTACCACCATTTAAAAAAAATGTTACAAAAAGGGCTTAAGGCAAAATGGGTCAAGGAAGAAGGTGTTGCACTATATTTTAAGTAACATTTTCTTCAATGAAAAATGGAAGCATGGGGTGGACCCCCAACACCACCACCACGGAGAGGGGATGGGAAGGTTTTAAAGTTTGAAGGATGACTCTCCCAAAATGTGCATGTGACCCTGTAAGACAAGCTAGAGTTGAGTTGAAGTGGAAAGAGGGCTTCAAGAAACAAGCTTCAGGTTTTCAGAGACAAAAACACTAGTCAAATGTGTCCTGGAAACTACCTTAACTGCAGGGATCTACAAACTCTGTTGTTAAAACGCTTTCAATTGCTGGGAGCACCACCCCATCTAAAGTATATAACAACAACAGCAAAATCTTTGGGTAGATGGGGATCTCTCCCTCCAAAATCTCATCTTATTCCAAATTTCAGCACTTGACACTTTGTCTTTCACGGTATCTAAGTTAAATATCCTTCTGGCTTGACTGAGTTGTCTTTTAGAAGACACCCTTACTTTCAGTGGTGGAGATGGTATTCAAGTACCACACGGTAGTAGGTGATGGCCATTGAAATCATTGTACTTCCTTAGAAAACACCAGCAGAGGACTGGGGAATATGGTCAAGAGCCAACCTGCAGAGGAATAACCACTACTAAAAATGACCACATGGTTTTCATATCCCATCAGTTTCCTGAAGTGTAATATGAGATACTGAACTTCTGTTTCTTCTGGTCTCGGGAATAATGGGCATTAAGCTTTCACCCATTTTGCCAGAAGACTCAGAAGGCTGTTTATCTGAATGTAAAAGCAAGCACACTCTCTCTCAGAAGAGAGTGCACTATAGAAATTAAATGAGATCAAGAGTGCTTTCAGCGCATCACCTGTTACTTCTACAGTATGTTTTTGAGAAGATGAGCCAGATTAGACATAAATGAAGTCACATCGATGGGACTACTCTCTTGTCTTACCAAAGACGGGACCTAAAGCTGATGCTTAAAGCTGACCTGGGACCTATTGGAAAGGCCATAAAAAAACCCCACACAAACACAGATTTAAAAACCCTGCATTCCCCCCTTCCCTTGCCTTTTGTTTGTGTTTTTTTTTTTCTCAAATTTACTCTTTCCTTTTCTCATCCTTCAAGATACAAAGAGGCAGATGCACTCCTCCCAACCCCACACTTTGATATTGACCAACCACCACAGAAAGCTGTGCAAAACATTTCTTGTGCCCTCAAGAAGCTGATGAAATTTGAAAAGAGAAAAAGCACACAACTTTATTGAGGTCGGCGCAAGCCCAGAGATTTGCAAGTTGCATGTCGCTGTTAATCAAAGTGACTGTGCCAACATGATTAGAATACCCACAAAGCCAAGCCAATCAAGCAGCTAACTGAGGGAGACCACAGAGCAGATAGCAAATACCACTGGAGTTGTACATTGTCTCAAAAGATTATCACTGCAGTTGTTCAAGCTCTTGTGAGCAACAAGGGATTCCAGTGACTCACTGCTATTGTGTTTCTGCAGCTCAACATTATGTCCCATGCATATTCTGGAGCTCCATAGCACCACATGTGTATAACAATGTGCTGCACTTAATAAAATATCTTTGCGGTAAAAGAAGTACCAAAAATATTTGCACAATAGCAGAATGCCAACCAAGCACTGGACTACATTAGAACAACTCACTGAGTGCCATTCCAAAACAGCATCTGCCATGGCCTCAGGAAGTAGCTTAAAAAAAAAAAAGATATTCTCAAAGATCACAGCTTTTAACATACCAAGGAAACTTCAAGAACAAATTAACATATGACTCACCTCCCTGAGGTCTATCCGATGGTTTCATTATCAGTCAAGCAGAATCCATTGTTGTAAAAGCAGTTCAAAGTGGCCACTCCATCCATGTGCCACACCGAACACACAGCAAGTCTTCATGTATATACAGCTTCGTTAAAGGAGGAAGGCAGGATAACATTTAAAAAGAAAACCAACAACCCCTTTCACATTTGGAGTTGGAAAGGCCAGGAAAAGCCCATACACATAAGTACGGGCTAGGAACGAAGACAGTCACTTTTCAGACACTCTTAAAACTTTCCCAAGAAAATGACGGCTTGCAGCTGGGGCACACCAATCAGCTGCTCTGGCAAAGGTCACAGAAGGAAAGATCCCCTGCTAGTTCAACAGCAGCAGTTTCTTCAATAACCTCGAAACAACGAATAGCATGTGAACTCTTCTTCCTCTGCAGGATTCAGACAGGAAAACAGGGCCCACATCTTAACTGCCGCTGTCCTTCTCCAAGTATTGCTTCAGAGCAGAGCATCCTCTTCAGTCAGAGGAACCAGGCGTGCTGAAATGAAAACAACGGGCTTAACTGACAACCTGGAACAGAATCATGGAGGAGTCCCATCCAAGAGACACGGTTTGGGCTCCTGCCTCAGCTGAAGAGGCAGATGTAACTTCTGACACTGACAAGTGCTGAGTGTAATATCAGATGAAGGTAAGAGATAACAGGGAAGCCCTCTATACATCAATCATGTCATAGAAAGAAGGCACAATGTGCAGTAAGAATCTAGGCTGAGTTAA
This sequence comes from Cariama cristata, assembly GCF_000690535.1. Classification (NCBI taxonomy): domain Eukaryota; kingdom Metazoa; phylum Chordata; class Aves; order Cariamiformes; family Cariamidae; genus Cariama; species Cariama cristata. The sequence continues at coordinate 33,367 of NW_009631563.1, read as the reverse complement.
AGGTTTAAAGAAAAAAAAAGGAATCACAGCAGTAGGTTTTTCTGTGGATAACTGGGGGGAGGGAGGGGGTCTGTACTTTTCTAATTAAACAAAGTCCTGATAGAAAAAACACATGTGCAAACAGAGGGTACTCTAACATTAGATTTGGTCTGCTGAAGGGTGAATGAGCAGCAGGTGGTAGCCCTGCAGAGAAAGGACAAGTTTCTTGGGATGCTGGCCCTTCCTCTGTTTTCTCCCAGCTAATGGCGTGACACAGGAGCCTCACCATGTCGGCTAGGGACTGCATCAAAAACACTCACACTCTTTTCTCCCCGTTCTCTTTTTCCTTTTCAGAGCCCTGCACTGGGCTAGCCAACAAGATACGAGGAGCCTAGAGACAAGACGCACAGCACACACAGGCACCAAGCCATGGCAGAGTGCCATCACACACATGGGCCTTCCCCGCAGCAAATAGTCTTTCTCTGCTTGCATGCCAAGCACCAACAGAAGACAGTGGTTTATGACTTCCACTCTCTTGTGGACATCCACATCCCTCATGTGGTAACTCCTTGCCATCACTGCACTATCAAAAAGCCTAAAATCTGGCACATACTTCATGGCGAGAATCCTGTTCTCCATGGTAGGTCTTAAAAAAAAACCAAAACACATGTAGCTAAAAGGATGGACATAACAGAGGAGTGGAACTTCACAACATCTTTGTGGTCCCCCACTACCACAGAGACAGAACATCCTGCTCACAATGCTCCACAAAAGCATCCAAAATATAAAAAGTTTAAAGTGAAGGACTCAAACTTTAAAGCATCACTGGAGTTTACCATGAAAGGTGCACTATGCATGCATATAGAACAGAAACCCCGCAACACACAAAGCTTTCTACAGATATTCAAGACAGCCTTTCGACTTCTATTCACTTAAGCAAAACATCACCAAAGCAATGTTAATCCTCTTGTTTACAGTTACCCCACGAAAGAAAGGGAATTCACAGCTCAAGATCAAACAGATACACTACAGGGAGCTATTTAACATCACTAAGGATAGCACCCTATAATTACTGTACGTGAGAGGTTGGATCTTTCAACACAGGTTTTACTTTAAGAAAAAAGAAATAGGGAACTTCATTCAGCCCTGTTTCTGCCTCAGCCTCATATCTAGTTTCAAGTTAAAACTAAACAATAACAGCAAGTGCCAATTTACCAGCCGTTGTTTCAGGAGCTCAGATCATCAGCAAACTACATGAAAGAGGCAACACAGCTAAAGCAACATCAAAAATATAGAGCAACCAAATGCAGCTGCACACCCAAATATAAATATTTGGACCTTTGCACCCGTAAAGCACAACTGTTATCAAGGACATGTTGAAAATCGGAGGAGAATTCTTGAGGAGCTTAGTGCAGACATAACCCTTAATGGTAAGACCCTGGACATCCTCCAGTCTATGTGCAAGGTCTGATTAAACTGCACTAGAGTATTTTTTGGGAAACACGAGTGCCTGCTTTTCTGAAACTGTATTCACAGTACCATCAGGAGGTGGTTCTTCCAAGCAGCCTTAGCCCCAGGAGGTAAAGTGTCTTAGCTATATAAAGCAGATGCACAGAAATGCAGATAATCCAGATTTGGGACCTTTTGTAGGGCTTGCAGCACTTAAATAGAACCTAGGCTTGGTACTGCACTTCTTGGTGGCAGCTCTGGATTCAAAGTGAATGTCAGACTACTGTAAATCCTCTAAACTAATTAAAAAGGAGAAAATATCCAACTCCTAACTTAGCTAAAATTCCCACCAAAGTTTGCAGTTAATCACAAAGCCCACAAGGTGTGTAAGTCTCATGAGTCCCTTCAATATCAACAATCTAAAAACAACTGCAGGATTCATGGTAACAAAAGAACTCTTCACATACGGATAATCTCCACAAGGAACACAAAAATTAGAAGGAAGCCTGCTCCTATGAAGACCAATGGATTTTGCTAGCAACTGCAGCTGAATAGTCCCTGATGCACTAAAATCCCAGTGATGCAACTCCTCCGTGCCCTTGAAAAACCCCATTCACTTTTAGCAGCTGAAGCATTCAAGATCTACAACATAAAGCAATTGACTTTTGAATGCAGGTTGCTTCATTTTGAAACATTACTGCTCTTTGATGTTTATCTGTTTAAGAGAGTTTATTGCAGCTAATTCACAGCAGGAGTGCCCTGTGGCATCCTAAAAAATTATATTAAAAGTATAAAAGATAAGAAAGGAAAACATAATAATTACATAATCTAATTTTTTTATGGCTACAAAACAAAAATTAAATCCTAATTTCATAATGTATATGCATAGAACTATTTCTGACACATACCAAAAGCATGAAGCCATTGTACAGAGGCCTTTTTATCGGAAAGTCTGACGAACTGAAACAGCAAGAGGCCCAATACCATATTAGTTAGGTTTCAGCTTTATTTAGAAAACAAGTTGCAAGGATAAGCCATAAACATACGGATGCAAGGTCATTATCTGCAAATAAAGTCAATGTGCAAATAGTATTTTTTGATTTTCTAGAAATAATACTGCAACAACTGCTGAAGCCCCTCCCCTGCACCACTTACATTAAATCCATTGCTGACCAAAACCCGCACTTTTTTTGTAACGGCGCATTGCTCCATTGCCTTATGCCATCTGATGGATGCCAGCTGCAACCGCGTGCCCAGGCCAAAAGTGCCATACAAGCTCTTACGGGATCCTTTGAGCCACAGCAGAAACATGTTTCGCCCCAAGGTGACTCCCATTTGGGAGAACCCCCTCTCTCCCACTTGAGATGCTAGTGGTATGGACCGCTCTGGTGCATGTCCCGACTCACTCAAGGCATTACTGAACGTGGCCATAATACCCCTGCAAACGTATTCAAAATCAAGCCAAGCCATTAAGAGCTGGAAACTACGCTGTGCCAAGCCCAAGGTAATGTACACTTAATAAAACAAACATCATCAACACGCAGTTATCTTTAACTGTACCTTCGAAGGCAGAAACTTGAGTGCTACTTCTTGAGTTTCTTCCTAAGCAACAAGTTTGGTCCAGCTTCAGTAGAGACCAATTACAACCAAGTGATCTATAATTCCAATTACAAGCACCAAAGAAAAGGTTGTAAATGGCGAAACAGAGAGCTGCTGTAAAACTCCAACACTTCCCTGAACAGTGTCTTCCACAGTAGTGGCACACAGAAGAATCGGAGAGAGGTATGCTGTATCATCTAACACTGCAAGCAGAACCAAAATTTGTGGAGTCACATTGCAAGGAAGCTATCACAAAGGAAAGTCTCAACTGACAGATCTTCCACCGAGTCATCCCTCTCAAAACAACCCCTCAAAAGAGTCCTTCTGAGATGCTTTCCAGAAGTCTGTGGATTAGATCTAATTTTCTTAAAGCCTTAAAGTTCTTTTGGGGTTGATGCCTTCACAATGCATCCCCAACTCAGTCCACATCTAACTGGAAGATCTGCGGTCATGCTATTCCACAGGGCTGGCAAACCTAAACATGGAGAGTTCTTCCAAAGGGAAGAGTTCTAAGATTATCTATCCCAGATGCAGTGGCTGGGGAAAAAGGGTAATTCCAAAGGATAAATCAGAAAAGTCATCCAAGGCCCTATTTGTGCTAAAACACAAGTTCACCAGACGTTCAAAGGTCAGCTCCAACTCCTGAGTTTCAGTCTGAGATCCACACATTGGGACCAATACAAAAGTCTTCCCAGCTCAAGGATGGTTAAGACTGAAAAAAATACAAAGAAAACAAAAAATACTCTTCTGCAGTGACTAAACTCTCAGATAGCAAGGTAGTTCAACAGAAGAAAAAGTGTTGTGTATCAACACCCCTGAACATGCTAAAGCATATTCACTAGGAATCAAGTTCCTTGCAGAGAGACCAAACAACCTTGATTTAAATAGCTTGAGAACACTGGAACCCACCTGAGAAACTGATTTTCTTAATTGATAAACAGCCTAAAAAAACCCCAAAACTTGTGAGTACTTCTTCATTCAGAAGAAACTCTGCCATGGACTTCATTACATTCTCAGCATGTCCTTTTGTTCCAGCACTGAAGACTTCTGATACAGTAAATCCTGCCTCCTAAACAGAAAAATCCAATGCAGACAGGTACCTTTCAAAAGAGGGATGTACAGGTTGAAGACCCTCTGAGGAAAGAATCCTTGTTCCAGCTATTGCACTCAACTCATCTGCCTCATTTTGCTGTTAATATCTAGTCTATCTCCAAACCAAGCAAAACTGAAATATTTTTGAAGTTCCAGGTGTAAACCCTCTTCATTTCCATGGCCAACCAAAAATGAAATGCTCCACATCTCTAGATACACTGAAAACATTGTTTTCAGACAAAAATTATCCCATGAATACCAAATTTTAGGCCCAAATACTCCTTTCTCCAAAATTATGCATGCTGGGACAAAACAGAACAGCCTAAATCCCATCTAAAACTGAGTAGTGTTTCCTACTGGATAGGCACCTCTGAAGGTTTAGAGCCACGCAAAGGCAGGTAGTAGGCTTTAAGCCAGCTGACCACAGCCCTAACTGCACATTTAGCTCAACAAACTGACAAAAAGACTTACTTGCTCTGCAGCTGAGATCTGCAAAGGCAATTCCACTGCCATCCTAGCCTTTGGAGCTGAGAGAGAGGCCTTTAATTGTCCTCTGTCACCATTTTACTAACAGCACATGTATATATTGGCTTCCTTAGCTAGGGATACTTCCGCATAGCAGTGCTGCTGACCTGAAATTTCTGCAGAAAATGAGAATTACAGAATTTACACATAAGCTCAGTTCACATGTACATATTTCCTCTGCTAAAAGCAGAAACAAGTAAAATTGCAGATCTGCTACACTTGATATTGTCTCCTTAAGCAAAGGAGGGGAATAAAAACATCCAAATCTAGAAGTTGCATAAAAACGGCAAATGTATTTCACTACCATCACTAAGGTACTCCTCACACATGAGAGAGTGAGGGAAGAGAGGGGAGAGGAAAGAAAAGATTTAATAAATAACAGAGAGGAAAATCCTGATGACGTTAATCTCAACCACAGTAAAACAATAGTTTGAAAGCACGCCAGGTCTCTCTCTACAGTCTCAGGCTGAAGCCCAGCATCTAGCTCATTAAAGTAAATAAAATATAACGGTGAATGAAAAAGAAAAATAATAAAAAAGATTGCATGAATAATAGAGAGAATCTGAGCACAAGTCCAACCAAATGATGTCAATTATTATTTAATTTTTACTTTGCTCTCAGAGAAAACACCAGAGAGAGCAGGGGGAGGGAGAGCTGGGGAAGTAGTGTGTTAAGGAGAAAGAGGCAAGGATATCCCAGAGGGTTTTTGATAACATAATCACTAAAATAATATATATATTTTTAAAAGCCTTTCAGCATTATTACTTTCCAAAGATAATACAATAGAGAGTCAGTGGGAAAAAAAAGTAACGATCAGAATTGCAGGAACATTTACACTGAATGGCTCTGGGCCATTATATCCCAAATGTGCCTTCAGTCAGGGATGGAATTTGGGCCAGAGTGGACATTTGTTTATATAATTATGTCAATTAAATCCATTCTTGACAAAATAAAGAAGATTGACAGTAGTAGGTTAAGTCATTGTTATCTAAAATTAATAGTACACAACCAGGGATTCAAATTTGGGTGTAAAAAAGATGCTACATCTTTCCTCCTGGTGTAGTAGGAAGCTAATCAGAACCACTGAGAGAAGTCTTTTAGGCACACATCCACTGAGCTCTTTTCCAAAGACCTGGGACGGTTTTTAATACACCTCCTCTTCCTACCAAACCTCAGGAAAACATTCTGGGTTCTGATCAAAACCACGAGAACTGAGATTTGGTTTGGAGACATTCAAAGACCTAGGAGACTATGACAGGAGTCAGAGGAAATTCCTCTCCGAAAGCTCAGAATGACAAAGTTTTGCCAGATACTGGCAGTAAGCACATGTTAAAAAAAAAATAAAATTTGTATTAATCAGTACTTGAGTAAAACACTTTGGATTTTCAGAATCCAGGTTGCTTGGGTTATGTAAATGTAATTATTACACTACCTTGCCAATCAGTCATTATTCTTAAACCCAAAAGAAAACAATAGAGCACGATGATTGCCGTTATCTCCAACAATGCCAGATTTTCACCTCGAGGCACATAAAGGTCACTACAAAACCAAAACGTTACCAAGTACGTCTTCAGTGCTAACCATTGAAAAAAACCTCGGTCACCTTTGTTATCATCCTGTGAATTAATGACAAATAAAGACTTTTACGCTGACCTGAGGATGATTCTTGTAGAGCTGAATGGACAGTGGCAGGTAGGAGGTAACCTGCCCATGACTCTGCATTTAAATGCAGCAATGTAGACTACTCTTTTTTTGTCTGCCTTTCACTGTCACTGGCTTTTGATTTGACTGACCTTTTGTATCATCCATCCTCAATGTAATATACAAATGGAAATTAGATTTGCATGCCTACCCATACACTCAAACTTTGATCCTTGGACATGGATAGCACAAGTTATCAAATACTGAAACAACTATATTTTAAGCAAAAAAAAAAATGTCTATTTATACCTGAAAATAGCATTGCAATATTCACAAGTTACATTTATTAGTTAGGAGAGCTGATTGTCCAACCTGGCAGCAGGCTAAAAAAGACTAACAATGATAAAATATGAATTGCAAATCATGAGTGCACACAACCAAGTATTTATGAACAATCTTCAAACAATGAATTATTAATTGAAGAACTTTGTGAGTAACTTTCTATAGCAAATAAATCAGAGAATTCTGCAATCTGCACAAACATTTTATTGAATAAATTATTCATTGTGAATCAACTATTCACTCGGATCTGAATCTTCCACTTTAAGTTTCTCTTTTGGTTAATCACCATGAAGATTACACTCTGCCTAATTTTATTGCCACAGTGTAAATTAAAATGTTATCAGCTAACCATAGTTTTATTAGAAGTAGTCAAGCACAGGACAGAAGAGATTGAGGTCATTTAAACCACAATCTAATCCAAATTTGTTTTACCATAAAGTGAAATCTGGGGTGCTTTAGAAGCACAGCGATATTTCAGAGACCTACCGTTAACAGACTGCCTCAGAAAATCTAAGTATAACCACATACATTTACCACACTTACTCATGCAAACAAATGCAAGAGATTTGGGGACAAAATCAGCTTCTTACTCTCTTTAATAAGAAAGAGGTGTCTTGTACTGTTTTGTTTAGCATGCCCTACAAGGCACGTCCTCCCTTCCAAGACTTTCTGTGAACCTGGCAACTCACAAGCTCTCAGTTGTTCTCATTTTGCCTCACTTGCCCAGGTCTGTAAGGAAGGTAACTTCTCTGGGCTGGAGAATAAACACAGTAGGCTGATCAGGGCTTAAGATGGACACCAAGTAGTAATGAACTCACTAGGAATGAGTGGCAGGTTTATAAAACAAAAATCACAATTAGCAACTTTTAACTCCCCTTCTTGATAAACTTACACCTTCTGTCCCTGCAGCTAACACTTATGACTGCTACGCTAGTTTACAAATACCACTTTAAACTACAGTGAACTCTCAGTAGGTCAGATAACATAGCGGAATAATCCAGAGAAAGAAGAACAGGGTTAACTGCATGTTCCCTTATTTGGGACATACCAGCATGCAGCGGAGAAAGAACATCTGCAATGCCGCTGACTATGGAGCATGGGGATCCCCAAACCCACACCAGGGAGCACCGCAACCCACAAAACATGGCTCTGCTGCTTCCAGACCACAGGCAGGGAAAGAATCTATGTCTATGCTCATAGCATAACTGGCATTCCCAACAATCAGGGGCTGACTCGATTTTTTTTTTAATCTATTCTTTTTTTAATAACAAACTGGTGTATTTAGTGTGGTTCTTTCCCAATACAGCCATTTCTCACTCAGCAAGAAAACGTTTTACAAACATGAATAGGGTATCAAAGCTCTGCAAGAATTCCTCTATAAAGGAACATTTTTCTTTTTTCTAACCTAAAGAATACTTTCTGATAAGCATCCTCCCAGAAGCTCAGTACGGTTCTGAATGCCACAAAAAGCCAGTAAAATGTATCAGACTGGGGATGGCTGTTTAAATTAAACTGATGTAGCAGAAGGATATGATATTCGGATATTCTGAACAGAAGGCAGCAGATATTGCAGCCATTCAGTAAAACGTCAGTAGTACCTGTTGAGTCACTACACTCAACTCTAGCTAAAATTTACAAATTATGTATTTGAAGATAGTATTTTCTTACAATTCAAATCCAGTGGCTCCCCACACACACACGCATCTTACCCTAAGCTGGTAAAATTTAATACTTTTTTCCAGCTGTAGTGAAGTTCATGTAATAAACATTACCAAAAAGAGAGCTTTCAAAAAACTAAGCTAACATGGAGATTTGGGTGCTTATTTTTGCCCCACTGGGTTTTCCCACCCCCCTCCTATTTTTCAGCCCTCCTTCTCCCCCCCCTTCTTCCTTCATGCTTCTTTAGCCTCCCCTTTTTGATCTGGCATCATTGTATTCTCTCTGCTTTTTTCCCCCCTTACCTTCTCCTTAATCTCCAAAGCCAAACGTGAAGTCAATACCATTTCTATAGAAATCATATTTTCCAATATACAGCATTTGCCCCAAAAGCATCTGTCCATTTCTAGCTGCTCCAGGAGAGAGCGATGTGCATCTACCCTGCTCAGAGCAGCCAGAGGAAAGGCTGCAGTCAGGAGCTGCATTTTTCCCCACGGGTATATAGTGCAAAACTTCTAACGAAGACTAGTGGTTTTTCAAGTGCTGAAGGCAGTCAGCAAGTGACGTTTCTGACACCAGCAAGACATAGGAACTGGTACACAAAGTCATTTCCTTTATACTTTCAGATTATTTTCGTAATCAGAGGAATGAGTTTAATGATGTAGATAGTAATTTATTATTTATTGAACAACAACATGCTCAGCTGTGTACAAAACAGAGCATGTGCTTACAATGTCAACTAGATGGGTCACCCAGTTTAGACACAATGCCAAATCCCATTAACATTTAATATTGTAACATTTAAACACACAAATGTGAAATTCAGCTGCACAAATCCCTTCCATGTAAGGGCAAACACACTCAAGTCCCCCCTCTCCTGAACTCCTGCACCAGCTGGCAGTGCAAATTTTGGTTTCAAAGCCTCAGTTTCCCTCCCCACACAGTAAGCTTGGAAAAGGCAAAAATACCTTATGTTATTACGCTGATGCTGCTGTAGCATCTTTTCTGGATGCAACGTTTATGCTGGCCCATTGGATGAGTAAGGGAGAACAATGGTACCCTTTATTCTGTTGGATTATCTATAAATACAGTATCAGGCAACGCTCCAGCTTCCCTTGAGGCTGGAGGATGATTTTGGCCTTTAAGGTCCCCAAAAACTGCAGGGTTTAATAACACAACTCCCCATGAGCAGCACAGACAAACACATCCAAAAAGGGGTTCAAGGAAACCAGGGAATGAGGCAGGCACAGACAGTGCCATGGGATTGCTCTTTCTGCTTCATATAGCAAGACAAACCTTCTCCGAGTCACCCTCTTTCACACAAAGGGGCATCTTGAGGTAGAGATGCGAGGAAGGCACAGAGCTAAGGAAGCAGAGGCTATGCCAGGACTGCAGCAGGACCTGCGGGGGTGTCACGGCCCAGCCAGAGGAAAGCAGGAGGTAGGGGTGCCATGGCTCTGCCCTCCCCACCTCCAGCTGCACACAGGGCAGCGGTAAGCTGTGATACACGGCCA
>NW_009631563.1:18075-23539 GCF_000690535.1 Cariama cristata | reverse complement strand
GAGTGTTTGAACCCGCGCCCGCGGGCAGGCTGCCCCCCCCCGCCACACCTGCGTTTCACCCGGCTCTCACGGCTCAGCATCTGCCCTAAGGCTCTGGACACGCACCCCTCGGCAGTCGATACAAACCAACAGCGGAGGGAATCTTCAAGTTAGGACTTAGAGAAATCCTAAAACTTCACAGGTTCACAGGCAGGTGGCAACCAAGCAGAAGTCTCCAGCACACTGTTTCTTTATCCCACATTATTAAAAAAAACCAAAACCACCACCAAAACAAAAAAAAACACACCACCCACACCCCTACAACCCAAATCTGATTACTTTTCTTAGACTCCACCCGTGTGTTTATGCTCTCGGGGCTAGCAATGCTGTTCCTGCACAAAGCACCCTCCACTCCCAGGGTACATGACTGACCGCCGTTCTCCATTTCATTAATAAGCACAAGTGTCTATTTCCAACAAAAGCGTTCTTCACTCACCTAGGCAAATGATACTTAAAGCATAATTTGCCCAAGTTAGGGCAAATATAAAGCAAACTGTAAACTCAGATTGATAACAAAAATTAGAAAACAGTTTTAGGTACGTTGCTGCTAATTCTGTTTGGCCCTTAGAGCACATTATTCAGTAACCCATGGTTTTTAACTAAGCCTTGTCAGAGTAGTATTTACATTAGATGATATTATGACCTTGTTTCCCCAAGAATTATCAATTCCACTGAAGCCAGTTGCGGTAATCCTGGATTTTTACTAGCACAATTGTGGTAATAGTCTGCTCACTGGCTCTTCGGGTTTTGGGTTGGTTTAAACAGTAGGGTATGAATATTTTCATTAGTCATCATGAGAGAATGAACTGACATTGTCTTCCAAGAGTGAGTACACATAGAAATAACTATGCTATCAATCAGGGAAGTGTCATACAATGTATTTGAGAATATATACCAAAAAACCTTCCCGCATTGATTTGCAAACACTCACAAGTTCTTTATCATACACCTCAATTTCACTATCTCCATCTAACAGCACTAGATAAAAATCATATGTTGCTAATGTATCTATAGCGCTGTGAAGACACAAAGTACCCAGCGATTTAAGGGTCATTGCAATTGCCGGCACCTCAGAATAATCCAGTCAATCCCATCCCGCTGAGGATACATGGAACAGAGCTGGCCCCTGAAACCCCTTTGGTTACATTTGTCATACAGTTCCCCAAAGAAGCTGGTACCCTGCTCTCAAAGCTTCTCACTCGGCCGAGGCAAAACCTCCATGAGAAGCGGCAGCGGGGGGTGCTGGGTGCCCGGCGCAGGGCCAAGGGGCCCTTGCCAAGTCCAGCTCCTGCTCCGACACCTCGCTGCCCGTGGGTCCCTCTCCGTAGCTGCGCCAGCATCACCCCTTCTGCAGCCGACAGCCAACCTCCAGGATTTCAGCATTACCTGGGAGCAGCGCTGCACACAAACGGGTGTTTGCTATTGCTGCGTTTAAAGTGTTTGTGTCACTGCGTGCCCTTCACTGCTGCATTGGGAAGAAACACTGAAATGATTTTTTTTTTTAAAGTAAGAACCAAAATTCAATGTTTTCTTCACCTCTATTCTACCCATCCTATCTAACCAATCTTAATCTCAGAGTCCTGCATACAGCAGGCACTGCATTTATTCTTTCAGTGCCTACCACGCACCTCTACATCTGTCCTACGTTTTATCAGATGGGCTAAGCAGAAACAAGGAAAGGACAACACGTTTAGAGGCACCTTCCTCCAAACTCGAGGGCTTCTTTGAATGTCCTCTTACCTCACATCTGTTGCAGCTGCAAATGGGGTTTTGTGCTCATGTTGCTCACAGAACAGCAAAAAGGGTGCCCGCTACAGTTACAGTGAATGCATTATTTTCTTTTGCACCTCAATAATAATTCTTTTTAAATCTAATTTGTCCTTTCGGTTTTCCACAGGAACTTAAGACTAGTAAAGCCAGGCTTAGAATAAATCGCTTGAATTTGCTATCTAGATTTAATTTCTGCTTGTTTCATAGGATAGGTTAATTTGCCATAAAATTTTAACCACTGCTGGTGCTGGATTCCAGCATACATAGTTCCCTACAGAATTTTATTGCCCCCAATATAATAAAATGTAGTTTAACCATCACTACTAATTTCAGAATTAACTACTACAAACCTGACTAAATGGCCTTTTTTATCCCATAGACATTATCTGATCATTATTTGTCTGCACCTGCCTTCTTTCCATAGCTAAAAGTTCAGCAAGGGGTTCAATAGAAGTTTTAGAGCAAACGCAATTCAGTACCAGCTACGAAGGGTACTTTGGCACAGAAGAGCTTCAGGAGGAAGGATACCTAAAAGATACCTGCAGGAGGAGTGCTGCAAATCCAACACTGCTACAATGCAAAATAACCACAAATTCTTCCTATATAGGGATAAGATTAATTACATAGACTAAGTGTAGTCTTGCTAATAATCAGTTTTCAGCTATAATATATTAACACAACAATCAATGCTATAAACTAAACCCCTGGGAGAAGTAGAAAACACATCAATTCTGGCAGTGATGGTACTTAAAGTCATACCCACTATGGTCTTTTGAAAGCCAGGTGAGACAGCAATAAATCTGTCCATGCCTTCCCATGCATTTCTTTTTGGTAGCAACAAAACCAAACAATCCATTCAGCATTCTCTTCTTTTGGATAAGCACACACAGAGGAATACGTTGTTTATTGAAAAGGGAAAATTGTAATATTACAGTAGGTTTATCTGCTTGCAGGATTAAAGAAAAGAAAGAACAATTTTATTAAAAATAATCAAATATTTTTGGTCATTGTCTCTCTCCAGAACCACATCTGCCTCAGTCAGAAATCACATTCATCCACACTTTCTGCTGCCAGTGCCATGCTGCATGGAATGCCATGGGCACTGAAATAGGCACCCACAGTGTGGATGCGATGACGAATAAAACCTTAGATTAATCTCACTGTCTAAATGGATGGCTTAATCTCAAGCCAGGTATTAAGCAACGAAAGCTTCTAAAAATGAGCAGATACTCTTAAAACCTACCAGCTTTAGTGATCCGCCATGCCTAATTTTGCTCTATCTGTACTGTAGCAAGACTGGATTACAAAACTGAAGTTGAGATTAAATGGCACAAATCTTAACACAACCTTAAACCTCACACCCCTCATTGCAAGTCCCAGAGTTTAGTTCAGAGAGAGTCACTTAATGGATGAGAAATGAAGCCAAATTGGTGGCCAATTCAACCACCAAACGATATTTTTGCATTCAACAGACATGCCAAATAACTCCCTTGGGAGGCCGTGGCTGGGTTGCACCGGCAGCCTGCACTGACGCCTTGAACCGACACCCACAGCAAGAAGGTTGCTCTGACACACAGCATCTCCTCTGACCTCAGTTTGCCGGGCTTTCCCACCATAAAACGTTTCCAGCCTGCCTTGACTCCCCAAACCACATCTCTCTCTCTCCCACTTCTAATCTGGGAAACACCCTCAAGTTGTCTGAACAACCCTCCACCAACACTCTTTTGTTTTCCCCTTCCCTCATTCTGCTCAATAAAGCCGGCTTTTGGCATATTAAAGCTTAATTTGTTTAAGAACAAACAGTTGGGGGCCTGCATCTCACAGACGAGAGTGACAGATCACATGAGGAGACCAAAGACTTAAGGGGCTGAGGATTTGGCAGGTTTGTGTCTCAGCGGAGATACAGAGCTCATTGTCATGTTTCCAAAAGGCATTACACAGGGCTCCAAGGTGGAGCTGTTTACCAATACCGTGATCTCTCCCCAGATGCAGTTGCTACTGCAGCTAATTAAGAGAACAATTAAGACTAAGGCAATCAGTCAAGTACACAGATCCGAGTCATTTTCTCCACTCTCCGATGCTGCGCTGGCTCCCAGAGGGCTAAACCTTATTCACTCATTCAGAAAATGACAGGAAGAAGCTATTAAATATCTGAAAACCATAAAAATGCAATCATACTGTTCCTGAGCTAAGCCACTCACCAGAGACCAATGCCAGGCAACTTAAGAAACTTGCTGGCCCCCAGAATTCACATACTTACAAATAAGAAAATTAATCAAAAGCAGTTCAGATCAAAATTTAATTAAAAAGAAAAGGATTGCAGAAGACTTCCTGAGATTTCTCTGTTTTATGTTTATGACTGATCAATATTATGTGTTATCAGCTCAGTGTATGACAAATTCCACTGGGCATCTTTAAAGAGGAAGTAACAGATTAAATATTGAGCTAAACAATTTAATCTCTGCTTTAAAAGGTTTTCGGATATTTGTAAAGGTAAATCCTATTAGAGTATAAATGTCTCCATGTGCTAGTGCTGTAGGCTCGTCATGGAGGAATTTGTAAACACCAGGAGACAGGCCCTCATTAAATATAAATTTCCTTCTTTTGCAGGGCTATTGATGAAAAAAGAGAAAGCATTTATGTCTTCAGGAGGGGGGGAAAAAGGTTTAAGGAGTGAGATTTAAATGTATCTATAGGTCCAAGTAAATATGTACCACGCTTCAAGAACTGGCAATACCAACTGGCTCCATAGATCCATTTAAACAAAACCCAGAGACACTGATCCTTCATACCTCACAGTGATGGCGAAAAAGGCTCAGCTATTAGAAATAAAAACATGGTCAACGGTGCCAAGTAACCCAGAGACACTGATCCTTCATACCTCACAGTGATGGTGAAAAAGGCTCAGCTATTGGAAGTAAAAACATGGTCAACGGTGCCAAGCACAGACAAGAACAGAATTACGTATGATAAAGAAACAAATGAAGGGAAAGGCTAAATCAAAACCACACTGTATGTCTAGCTATGACATGCATACAGTATGTTTGTATATATACCCGTGCATACACTGATCCTTCATACCTCACAGTGATGGTGAAAAAGGCTCAGCTATTGGAAGTAAAAACATGGTCAACGGTGCCAAGCACAGACAAGAACAGAATTACGTATGATAAAGAAACAAATGAAGGGAAAGGCTAAATCAAAACCACACTGTATGTCTAGCTATGACATGCATACAGTATGTTTGTATATATACCCGTGCATACATTAAATACAGTACGGCATACACACCTAGGTCATACTGACAATACAGACGTTAAGACCAAGCAAACTCAGGAAGCCCCACAAACACACAGTGGTGCCGAGGTGCACAAGGCCTTCAGAAGTCCTTCCATAGCAGCCCGTCCCCTCTCCCCTGGGGGAACGGCTAACCCCCCCGACCAACGGCCAACCCCTCAGCGTCCATACTCGTGTATCATCACCAGGACCCTCAGCACACACGCAGCAGCGTGAAGCGTTGTTTCAACCGTTGCTGCAGTTTCTCAGGTAACCTTCAACCTAGGATGCATCACAGAATGTCTGTCTGTACTCCCCTGCCCCAAGTATCAAACCCACCTCTAAGAAATAAAGACCCATCAGTAACTGATCAGCAGGA
>NW_009631563.1:351-18023 GCF_000690535.1 Cariama cristata | reverse complement strand
CCCCACCACACCGCTGTTGAACCCCCAGGACAGGCCAGCCTCCTGCATCCATCCACCCAGAGCCCTACGGGCACCTTTTCCAGTTTTGAGGCAGTTGCTTTCTTCATTTTACATTTGGGAATTAGCTTCATTTTTTCCAATTTTATGTGAAAAGGGATTAAAGTAATTAGAGGCTTTACAACAGTCCCTTCTCCTATCCCTGCCTTCCCGCCCCCGTTAATCTGCTCTATTCCATTTCTACCCAAGCCAGATAAAGAGGGAAAGAAAGAGGAGGAGAAATGTTTTGAACCTTTAGAGGAATTTGACATTTGTTATGGAAGGCTGGATGACCCAAGAAGCAGAAATACAAAACAGATACAAACAAATCTATTGTATATAATGTCACTGCAACAAATAAGAACATCAATAAAACAGGACAATCTTTCTATCAGATAAGAACAAAATGACAGTAATAAGGCACTTACAGTTGAGAAAACTAAATCAAAATTAAATAAACCTCAAGGGCTTAAATTTCAAAAACAAATGTGCTTTAAGTTACAGGGAACTTCTTTAGTACAAAAGCACAAGTTAATAATACACAGGTATTACTGCTTTCTGTAAGTGGAATCACTAATATTTCAAAATAATGACTCCATTTCAGAACATGCCCACATACAAATGTAAAACTGTTCAATTTCATTCTTCCAATTCCCACTTTCCTGATATACAGAGATTTGGAAAGAGACAAAATTTTGTCATGAAGACAGCGACCGGGATGGTCAGTCTTTTCCGAGCCTGAACTGAGGAACACCAAATGAACTTCAAAGAGAGTGGTATGAGATGAAAGGGAGCCGCTCACCTTGGTGGTCCTGCCCCAGGACCGCATCAACACTAACAGGCAAAATAGGAACGGAAAACTTATGGGAGGGGACATGAAGGGACAGAACCTCCCTGCTGGCAAGTTTTCAGTAAAAGCTAGCACTTCAGGAAGCCCCATCACAACAGACTTCTCCAGGCTAAGAGAAGTTTTACAGGAAATACCTGCTCACTCAGTGCTTATACTTTGCTTTGCCAGACACTATCGCCCGCTGCCTGAGACAAGAGACTGCACTAGGTGAAACTGAATTATGGCCTTGTCTGACCATTATGTTTTACATAATTGATTTCTAGAAAATTATTACTATTGAACATTTGCCTTCTAACTACTGTTTAGCCTTAGATTCCCATATCACCTTAGCATCAGGATGCAGAGGTTTGGGAGCCTTTGTTACATGTTTTCATGAGTAATGAAAAAGGAAGACTTCCATGGCCCTATGCAATTGTGTTTCATTACCAATCAACAATAAGAAACAAGGGGGGGTTTAGCCCTGTGTTGGATGAAATCATCACTGCACTAATTACAGCGTTGCTACCAACAGCATCACAACCAAAATATGTATTTAACGTTTGGGATAAGATGCAAATACACATATCTACAAAGATGTGCTCTGCCCTCAGCTGCATAACTGGCACTGAACCTAAGCAAGGTCTACAAGGCAAAAAAAATAATCACTGGGACTCCTTGGAAGCACAGAGATGTGGCTACACACAGCTGGTAAACCTCTGCAGCCAGCCACTCCACACAAACTTCTACAGAGATTTGCCTCGACAGGACTGTGTACAGGAGCTGCCGAGAACAGAATGGGCCCAAGCATCTTTGTCAAGATTAAAGTTGGGTCCAAGTTAGGATTTTTACCTTAATACCCTGCAAGCATACACACGGACTGCCTGTCCTTATGGATCTACCTTCATAACACACTTAGGTAAATACTGATCATGTAAGCAGTGGTATAGACATGAAATCAGAGTACAGAGGACTTCCATGCCACTAGACACTGTGAAACACAGAACTGGAAGAAGCAGTTACTATATAGGGTCACCACCTTCCTCAATTTCGCTTCCCTCAAAACTATCTTGTTTCTAACTTTTGCAAGATTTCTCACATGCCAGTTGCTGAGCAGTGCACCATTACGCTTTACGAAACGAACTTACAAGAATGTGCGACTTGACTGCTGTACTTGAAAAGGCAGGTACTCCGTGGGCTGCTTTTGCACAGAGAACAGAAAGTATCACTAATATGTTCAGTACAGTGTTCAAGGACATACCAGAGCTAATCTAACTGGAATCCCAAGAATAAAGGGGAGTTTGCCCTTTAAATGAAAACCATCTCCTCTCCTTTGTTGCTTTAGAAGTGTTTGTTAAAAAGCCAGTTCCTTGATATAGTGCCATATTGTGCTATTGATTATTAGGCGGAACCTCCCACCCCCTTCCAGCTGAAATTTTGCAGGAGTTCTGCTTTATAATCAATAGCATGCTCCGCACTGTATGGACTTGACAGCACAGCAGCTCTCCTCCAACGCCCCCAAGGACAGCTGCAAAAAATGAGGAGGCTACCTCCCGGAGCTATCTAAGGACCAGATCCAAATTTCATTGAATTCTATGGAAAAATTCCCACTGACTTCAATGGGCTTTGGATCAACCTCCTGCAGAGGAACACTTTTTAAAACAAACATTAGGGGAAAAAAAATCATTAAGACTAGAAAGCCTTTCATATTATCTACTGGATACATTTTAAAGCAAGAGGGTGGGAATGTGCTCTTTTCTCCTTATGAATGTGTAACTGCCATTAATGTCAGGGAGAAGTCGGGCAATTATGAGGTTGCAAAGGTTGAAAGAGAAAAAGAAATATGGCCTAATATCTACAAAACCAACCTCTGTCTAGACCTATATTTCATTAGGAAGTTTTAAAAGATAGGAGTTAGCCACACAATTTAAGAAATCTTTTAGAAAAAAAATCCAGATTTGTAAAGCACTTTGACAGTAAGTATAATCATGTAAGTGTCTAAAACACAAAAGGAGAAAAGGAAAAAAGTTGTAATAAAAGAAATTACATTCTACATGAGCTTTTGATGAAAATGTAATATTATACAGGTTTAAATACGATTAGCAGAAACATTCAGTTTGTTTCCTCTTATCTGTGCAAAGCGTGTACAGGGGCGGTGTAAGACTAATTCCTGGGTTATTGTGTCTCCAAATATACTTCTACCTGGGACCAGATCAGGCCGAGCTCACAGGCAGGTATGTAGACTAACGACACCCTTTAAAAGTGTGCAACCAGGATCCTGTCAAAATGCAATGTTTCCCCCTGCTCCCAAGGGGGTGACACCAGGGCTGAGCCGGTGTGGGTGTTCATCTGAAACCAGTAAGCCCTGGCAGGCCGTTATTTCCAGAATCAGGACCTGAGATTCACCGTACATCGTTACCAGTTCCTGGACAGTTGCTTTCTTAGCAAGACAGCAGTTCTCCCATTGGTAATCCCTCTACAAAAGTACCGCTCTGCTGAGGAGATGCCTATGCGTTTGCTGGGCTTGGGTTCTTCTTTTAATCTCAGCCTTTACACTGCCCTGCACATTGCACACAGGGAAGTGCTTGAGCTTGGTCATGAATGTTGACTCCAGCGTGAAGAGCACACCCACAGAGAAATGACCCTGCCAGGACTACAGGGTGGACAGACTTCAAGGTAGATTTGACTGAAGACCCAACTGGGTGCAGGCACGAACTAACAAACTGCCTTATCTGAAGCAAGCTCCATGCTGGGAGAAGCTTCTGCAGAGGCAATGTCCTTCGATTTTCCCCTTCATTCAATTATCTCCATGATCTAACCTTGCAGATTTAACTTCAGCTACATGAATATGAACAAAAGTTTTAAAACACATACGTAGAGGATGACCAGAAATCAAATTTCCTTTTCTCAGCAAAAATGAATGAATAAGAAAATATTTTGGGGGATAGAAAGTGCCATATTGCACCAAAGGTATTTTAAAAACAATATATTATTTAAGAATGAAAGATGTTATTAAAAGAGTTTTATTTAGATAAATATTAAAACATTTCCTTTAAACTTCCCTCAGATTTTGTCTTTCTACTCAGCCCAAACTACCATCTGAATTTCATCCAGACTTGCAAATAATTTCAATAACCACAGAACTGGATTACCATTTCTCTTTTGGGAGAGTTGAGAATAATCTTGTCTGAAAAATAAAATAATTCTAACTGGAACACCAAGAAAGAATAAGTCATGCTCAGGACTGAAGTCACTGCATGGGACACTTCACTTGCCTTTGTGAGTACCTATTTGTGCACACACACACATATATTTTGGTCCCGGGAATTCAGACAGAATCCTTTCAGCTATCTAGCTTCCAACAATTTGTGACAAACATAGCAATATTTAAGGATAGGACTATTTCTTTTAATATAATTACTTAATGACACTAGCAAAATGATCAAAGAAGTTCCAGAAGCCGGAAGTCCATTCCAACGCAGACATAAAAATAATTGGGCTAAAGAGTCATGTTTTAGCACTTTCTTCTCAGTTATGCCCCAGAGACTCGCTCACAGCCCACAACAGTTTCAAAACCGTACTTCTGGGGAACAGTACAATATAACCATAAAATTACACTTGAGAGAAGATTTAATTATCATTCTCACCTTTCCAACACCTTTCAAGAAGCAATCCTTAAAAACCTTGCAAGAATGAATATTACAATTAAAATGATAGTATGCAACAACGATACTAAAAGAAAGACAAACTGCTATATAGGTTTTACAGGAGCTTAAGTTCAACAGCTTTATTCAAAAATCTTACAAGTGATACTGTCTGATGGATTTTAGATATTCACTTTGGGCCAGAGGATGATAGAGCAAAATAAAAACCAAACTGACATTACACCCTAAGAGATCTTTCAATTTGCTTGAGACATGAGGCTGGAGAAAGCTCCTGTAACTACACTGGGTGGACCATCACAGGGGAAGAATCATGTTCTCGTGCAGTTTCATTTCAGTGCCGTTAGATCCACAATATAAACAAGTAGCACTGTGGAGCAGCACTACTCGACGGGACTAACTCCCACCTTCTCCTCCCCGCTCAGAAGTCTATTGACAGTATAATAGGAAACAGGAGGCTGAACCGGTCTGGAGTGCAAGATCAAATCCACCACCAGCTGACTTGACCTTACAGCCTTGGCTAGGGCAGTAGGTTGTCACCCCCAACGACACTTCCTTGCAATTTGTGTCTGGAGCAAAGCCCAACCAATCTGTGTTTGGGAGAGTTCAGGCACAAAGGGAGAAAGCCTGGGAGGACAGCCAGTCCTGCGAGGCTGCCAGCATCTCAGGAGGGTTGAAATCTTATGCCGTGGCTGCCATTTTGCTCTCGTTCTCTCAGTGACTGTATAAATCATTCTCTGACTGTGCGTGCAGTGCCTGTGGGCAAGACACACCTCAGGAGAGGGGAAAGGGAAGCATAGCCTTAGGCACATACCCTGCAGCACACGTTACTTCCCCAGCATATACAAATAAATGGTCAGCCAGACCTTCCAGACAAAGGGTAGGTGTGCCCTGCTGACACCCACCTAGCTGGAGAACTGAAATAATTTTAATTGCGACAGCAGGAAGCTCTAATTTACGTTCCTAAGAAGCTGGTACTTCTTAGGGTGGTTATTTTACTTCTAACAGTTGACTGCCTGAAGCATGCAGAGACCCCCTCACCTTATTATGGGCAGATTTAGAAAGACAAGATTTACAGGTTGCTGGGGAATCCCTTAAAATCAGCATTTTGGGGTTCCCAGACCAAAGGCTAAATGACAATTTTCATTAAATTAAACTGGAGATGAACGGAGGGGGGGGGCAGGGGAAGCGAAGGGAATAGGTAGGTCTTGCTTTTTAACCAAAGGATGCAGTCTCTTCATAAATATTCCCACAAACGCTCTGAAAAAGAAAGGCTGATCCTTTGTTAATGCTTACATATGGAAGGGAAGAGTGGGTTCTCCCTTGTTGCCCAGACCTTGAGCAGAAGGGAAAGTGCACCTTCCAATTAAGATGAGTAACCAGGAAAAGGTGTACTTCATTGCATATCACCAATGAATTCATCAGGGTCAGTCAAACCAAGACTTCTTTGTCTCTTTCCAGAGCAATGAAAAACCAAACTAAATGATTAAGTTTTTAATATGCTTCCAAATAGAAACTTTCCTTTTATTGTTTCTAAAGCCCAAATCCAGCTAGTACTGCTTTTAAAACTCCTACAAAGAAGGTGAGGCTATTTATTGAATTCAGAAGACAAATCACTGCAAAGAGTATTTTACATTAAAGCCAACCACCACAGCCTTCTGAAGCAACACAAATGCCTTCAAGGGAAGAGGGAAAACGTAACACACTGGAAACCCTGAATACCCAATAAATCACTGGCAAGCTGGCCTGGGTTTTAGCACTGAACAGAAATAAAGCAAAAGAGTTCCAGAGCTCAGCAAAGACGGAAAGAAAGCGTTCATTGTATTGGGAATGTTACATGATCCATATCGGACCTTTGTGCACCATGCTGGGACGAAGAATTTACACGGATGCAAGGAAGTGGGAGGTGTTAAGAAGGGAATGGCACTAGAGTTTATACAAGTGTTACCAATGTTAGAATAATGTTTATCAGTTTACAGTATTTGACTTAGCATAGCTCAAGGGAGGAGTGAGAGATAACAACAGTCCAAAACATGTTCCTTTACCTGAGAAGCCGGAAGGAGGTCTAAATTCTCCAGTTGAAAGGGAGCCCAATTAACTTTATCTTGTATATCTGAGCTCCAGCTGGGGAGACAAGTTCACTGGGGGTTACAATAATAATAATGCACGTGTAAACATTTTGACTACTGCATACACTGAACCACTGGAGAAGGAATACGGTGTTGTAGAGAAGGTTTATTGCATCAACTCCCGTTCAGCACAATGCTTTGGAACATGCTTAGAGTCAGGCACACACTTAAACACTTTTATGATAGGAAACTAAGCAGCTCCCATACACATCAAAAGACTTGGCTAACCCAGCTGTACTGCTTTTCTGAAATCAACAGGGCTATGTTGATTCACATCAGCCCAAGAGCGAGCTGTCCACGATTCATTCCTCCACACCAGCACAAAGTAGGAACACAGCAGAAACAAAATATTCAGCTTCTGTGCTGAAGAACTGGTCAACAACAACCCCTGTGATGAGGTTAAGGGAAAGAACATCAAATACTTCACTAATTCCAGAAATTAGTTGCTTGGACCAGACACACACACAAGGATGAACATAACTTGGATTCAGCCACCTCCTTTGTGACAGCAGGGTCACATGTATTCATACAAGGCGCAATCATCTGCTATCCACCACAGCCAGAAAGCTAGATTTCATCCATACACACTTGTGGGTAGAACAACATTTTTATGCAAACTAGAACAGGCTGTGACTCTTCAGTCTAGCAAGAGAAATGACTTTGGATGTGATAAGAGGATCAACAACTGCATGGAGCCTCAAGAGGACAGAAGGGAGACACTGTTAACCACATCTTCCAAAATAAGAGCAAAGGGTCATCAAATGAAGTTTGTGGGAGCAAAGTTCAACACAAACCAGAGAAGGTCTAACACCTCTGTCATATGAAGGGCCACCTGGAGCACTCCTTAGCAAAGGATGCTGGGACTACAAAATATTTACAAGTGTTCAAGGTGAAAACTACACAAGTAGCTAGAAGAGAGATCTGCTGGTGGCTAATGACTAGACATACCACACAAGGTTCAAGAAATCTTTTGGCTCGAAAGTACTAGAGGACTGGGAGAATATTGCAAAGGAATTATCATACACGCTTAATCTTCTCCAAGCATCCATTTACAGCTATCATCGGGAATGGGATGCTGGATTTGCTGAACCTTTGGTCTGAAGAAGTACAGTGGCTTTTATTCTGTTGGTATTTCTGCTGAGATTCTGATCATTACTTAGTTTATCTTTAAATATGAAAATACAGAGACAAAAAGCTGAAAACTGGAGAAAGGTAATAGATGGTGAACAACACCCAATAAAAAGGAGCAGAAGACATTAACATTTAATATGGAGCCATTACAGGTAAGTAATTTAATTGAAAAGATGGTGAGGGTCCCAGAAGTAATTTTAATGTGTGCTATGCACTGCTGAGGTTAACAGGAATTGCAAATATTCACATAGGACTGTTGGCCCCGAGCCTATTTTAATCACTGAGAGTTAGCACCGAGTCCACTGCAATCAGAATTTAGGTCTTTGGTCACCAGGGCTGCTGCAGAGAAGCTTGGGAGCTACTGAATCTACAAATCTAGGAGAGGCATTAACATGAGAATTATCATATTTTCATGCACTCCAAATCAGCCATTCTCCTTTAAAAGTACCGTTCCACAAAAAGTAGCACTCACCTTTGGGTTAAACCAGCTATGGGGAAACAGATGCAACAGGACTATTCTGAGAAAGGTGCTCTGGGATAAGACACCTCTACACCAATTAGATCATTTATATGGCCCACAAAACTTCAGAATCAAAGTTTAAAAGCGTTGTTTTCAGACAGGTAATCTTTGGATTATGCATGTGAAAATAGGGTGTAATATCTACCTGACCAGTAAATTCATCTCTGCTGTAAAACTTTGAATCAAGGATTATTTTCCACCCTGATACAGACATAACTTTATGACCAGAAAACAAATCTGGCAGAGGTTCACTTGCCAGCTGATCTTAAAAAGTTCCATTTCTTTGATTAAACACATCTATTTCTGCAGAGTTCAGTAAATGTGTGAATGGAACATGTGACGAGCTGTTGGCAGTGTATTTATTTCTACAACACTCTAAATCTTCCTGTCTACGCTGCCTCCATCCTCTCATTTTCTTGTCTCTATGACTGTTCTTCACAGCAAGTCTGTGCCCTTCTCGGGCACTCAGACATTCAGTGGCTGCTTACAGACCTTCGACTGATGCCCATCTCACGTAGCAGTAAAGGGCAATGATTGCTCAGAAATGCACTGCCTGTTGTGTCATATTGCTTAACTATTTTTAGGTGCTCAACTAGAAAGTCTCAAGGAGTACCTCCGATGTCTAGATACCTCATAAAGTATTGACATTGCTAGAAAGGAGGATAGGAGGGGAGTGGAGGTGAAGTAAATCTCTAAACTAAAAAACGTCTGAGGAAGTCAGTCAAGGGTGCGGATGAAGTTTTCTAGGGAGCCACTTTTCACTGTCACCTGAATTTCCTGACAAGAAGATACACCCTTAATGAAAAATGCCACACTGTCATCATGATCTGACTTAGAAACAAATAAAACAGCAAATTAAGCAAGACAGCTTAAATGTGAAAAATTGTCCTCTGGCCCTGAAATTCCACATTTATTTCAAGCAGGAAGAAATAGAGCCACCAAAGGAGGAAAAATTTTCCTTTAAGGTTACACGGACAGTGCTATCTACAGAGCAATGTATGTCAGCTCCTTGTGGTGTAAGAAGAGGAATTATGATTTGACAGCCCAATTTAAAATCAAGGAAGAGCAAAACCATAACACGCTGCTTTGTACAAAGTTTAGCACATTTCACAGTAGCAGAGACCTGAAGGAAGATGGTTCAAATATTTTTGACAAATCAGAGAAACAGAAAAGAATGGGGCAAAATTAAACAGGGACAAGTATAAAGTGATGTTGGAGCATTTAACTGCTCAAACACAGGAAGCATATAGCTAAACAGCAGTTCTCCAGAAACACATTTAGGGGTTACTGGATCAGAGTCAACATGTCTCTGCTGTCAAGAAAAAAGAAAACATAATGCTGGAATAGATAAACAAGGTATACAGCCTGCAAAACACGCAGAATAACTCCTCTGCTCTCTGCAGCGTCAATAAGGCTTCAAATTAGCACGGTATCCGTTTCAAGGAAGAAGTGGAGCCAGTGAGAAGAAACCCAGAGACAAACAAAAATTATCAGTCTAGAAGACACAACCTATAAGATAGATTAAAATAATGCGATTTGTTTAGTGTAAGGAAGAAAAGACAGACCAAAAAAAAGAAAGAAAAACCCCACATTCTTACAGTACACATCTATGGCATGGTAGAAGGGAAGCATTTCTTCTTGTCCAGAGTGGATGCAACTGAGCAGCAACAGGATGAAGTTTCTGGGAGGCTCAAGACTCGTTTATAAGAGGGAAGGACTACAGAAAATGCCATGAAGCACCAGAAAACTGCCATGAGGAGCTACATGACCTCCATCGCCGATTGCCCCTCAGAACGGGTTAAGCAAATATGCCACAGGAACCATCCATCCTGCCTGGATTGCCGCAGCTCCACACACAGAGCAACACCTTCCAGCCCAATTTTTAACGGATCCTGTATTCAATGGAATTAGAGGGGAATTGCTTGGGAACGAGTGGAGGGGATTCATTGCCTTCTCTCCAACATAATTCACACTTCCCCTTCTTTTAGGTCATCCTCAGCTTCACATTCAGGGGAGTTTTTAGATTGGAAAAGATCACTAACAGCTACTGAACACTGTTTACGTAAGTACCGTGCCTGGCTTAGCACACATACAGCATACACACACACATTTTAGACCTGAATGTTTCATGCATCCTGTGGCTGCATCCCATTCGCTATTATCTATATCGTCAATATGATTCTGAGGCCTTTCCATAAACATTTGAGAAATAGCAGAGTAATTAAGGACTGATCAAGCTTTGTGCTAACAGGTCTTCACGGGCACACACAACCATCTCTGCCTTGTGCTGCACCATTCTTCATCCCCACACGTCCTCCCTTCGAGTTAGCATGGGCATCGCCCCAGACCCACGCTGGGCTGCTCACAGACACCTCTGGTTATGAGCTTTCTTCATAGCTGAGGCAGATACACTATTTAAAAGGATCTCTGCTGCCCTCTTTCACCAATTAGTCCACTGAACGTGACAGAGCAGAGAGAGAAGCCAGCACTTGTAGGAGAGAGGCAGCAATCACATTGGAGAGACATCAGGCACAAATGGAAATGGCTGAAGAGGACTGATCAGAGACCCAGGGCTTACAGGGTTTATCCCTGCCGGAGAACCAAACCTGAACTGAAAACAAGCTCAGACCAGGATTTCATCTATGTCTGAATCTGGGTAAGAGTCCTGCCGAATTCTAACTGGAGCAGAGCCAGCCTCAGTCACAGCCAGACCCAAACCCACACAAGGAGTAAGAGCAATTTTTGTTTCACTTCCCTGATGGATTTGATCGGTG
This sequence comes from Cariama cristata, assembly GCF_000690535.1. Lineage (NCBI taxonomy): Eukaryota > Metazoa > Chordata > Aves > Cariamiformes > Cariamidae > Cariama > Cariama cristata. The sequence goes on along the minus strand of NW_009631563.1, from coordinate 6,945 downwards.
ATGTGCAAGGTGAATGCTAGAGCTGATCCCAGAACCAGGATCTCAGCTGGAAAACAGAGAAGTCAGGAAAATGATGACTAACATCACCCAAGGAAAAAAAAAATTTAAAGTAGCGGCCATCACAGCCTGGTATGCGACTGTTGTTGGCAAATAATTCGACTGACATGATTGTGCCTGGGGTGTAAGTTAAGACCTCTACTGTATCGACCTTAGCGTCAATTAACAGGAGTAACAAACACAAGGAGGAACTTTTGCATTCAATCTATTGCTTTCACTGTCAATGTAGCATGAGTAACCAAAGGATCATTTTCTGCACATGAGAGCAAATATTAGGACTACTCCCTCCAAAGCCCACAAGGACTTGTTCAGCACTCTGTGACTTCTCAATAAAACGTCGATAAATGCAAGAAGATGCGATTATGACAAACCCACAACACATCCATGTCTGCAGATCCGCAGGTAGTTCCGATCACCCCGCCTGCAAGAGGATACAACAGAACTGGGAAGGAACAAAGAAGGGCGATCAGCTTCTGATCACAGGAGGAGACACTCAGGGTAGGTGGGTGTTAATCTTCAGGGTGGAAAATAGCTATCGAAAGGAAACAACAATGAGACCTTTAAAATCATTAAGGGTACACAGGAGGTAAATATGCAAGATGCTATTTTTCCACAACAGAGCTCCAGAACACCCAAAGACACTAGACAGATTAAAATCCTAGCAAAAGGAGTGAAATTTCAACGGCTCTCAATTAAATTGAGGAAGGCACTTCAAAAGGACGCTCTGAGGACAGAGTGAGTTGGGAGAAAAAAAGATCAGGTTCTTCAAGAATAATGTGTTAGTGGTTATTCAACACAACAGTCCAAGTGTAAACTGTAAGGTCAAATTGTCCATTACCCTGACTTTCTGAGCACTGCAGAGAACACATAGGTGGGAAAGAAAAAAAAATTTTTTAAAAAAATCATGAATACCCAGTTTGTTTGCCTTCTGCAGGGACTACTCTTAACATCGCCTCATTTTTCCCAGCCAGAACATCTAGCATTTGGGGATAATCTGCTCCATATACGTCATCTTCTGTTGGTTGCGCTATGGGCTGAGACAATAGGCAACACTATGGCTCCACAGGGAATTGTTTGATGAGAATCTCCAGCAGTTTCAGTAAGCAGCACAAAGTGGACTGAACAGACCAGAGAATTCAGACCCAGTAATTTAACTAACCCACCTTTGTTCTTTCTGTCACTAGCTTCAAGCACAAAACACCAGTTGGACTAGGCCACTGGTTTTAATTTAAAGCATGTACAGATTTTGCTGAATATTATCAAGCAGGACTTTAAAAGGGAGACCAAAAAAACACCTTCTATTAGTCACACTTTAGAAGTTATTTGTTTCTCTTGGAACAGGGCTGGAACACTGTCAGCTCCGGCGCCTAAACAACTCTTGTGGGCTAGGGCAGGTTACTTGCCAACCCTCAGGACAGTACAGTAACTCTACGAGTTACCGAGTCCTTCTAACTTCGTATGTTACTAAATATGATCTACCACTACAGATAGTGTACCACAATGCATGAAGTAGCTTAGCAGATGCAGTACAACAGTGCTTTAGCCTAAAGAAACTAAAAAAAATAAAAATCTAAGGGTCTCAAGCACAGCCTCAAACACACCTCAGGTCCAGCTGAACTACAGCCATTACAATATCTGAAGGTAAGGCAGCAAAGGCCGATTTAAAAAAAAAAAACAAACACAAAAGCCACAAAGACACAAACAAAAAACCCCCCAAACCAAACTTGATTTGTATTCCCTTTGGCATGGAACAGCCAAAGACATTCTGATCCAGCACCTTGAGTAAATTCAGAGTAGCCCTGCATCGGCTGGTCGGTGATGCAAGGTCAGTACCTCCCTGCCGGCTCCTTCCCTCCCACATTGCAGAAGCCAGGCGTGGTTGTTGCAGAGCCAGCTTCGTGCCACTCGAGGACTTCCCTGAAAAGGAGGTACGTGCAAAGTCATGTCTGCGGCTGTCTTTTATCCCTGGCTCTCCGCAGCCTCAAGTTTGAGCAAGAGCTCACTTGGCTTGGGGCTGGAAGGCAGAAGGACACGATCATCTCAATTAGGAAAATCGAACATAACCGACAAGAAAGAATAATGCTGCAGTCCAGCCTTCAAAACAGATTTTTTTCAAGGGAGGAGAAGGAAAACAGCCATGAATCAGTAGGAGAAATACGACTTTAAAGCCCTAACAAAGGGGAACAGATGGGAGCAGAGCAAAGTGCTCACAAACTTGAACTGGAATAGCTGTCTCTTAATAAAACCTCTCCAAATATGAAAGATCCTCAGACATCTGCAATTAAATCCCCTATTAATCCCAACTATATTTTAAAGGCAGCTGAGCTGGGCTTCTAATCATGCTATCGACAGACTGAAAACTATACTAGGACAACAGAGATGGCAAAACAGAAGTGAGAAGAGCCAAAATACAAACTTAAAACCCAGGGTGACAGGGCTGTTTTTTCCACCTCTGTCTCCACATAATTAAGATCCTCTGGTAGGTTTTCTCTCTAAGTGCTGGAGGGGGTTAGGACTTCAGTGTTTCTGACTCACCCTGATTTCTTACATGCTCACAGGAATGAAGATACGGAAAAATATCACCACTTCTGTATCATGGAAACCTCGCAATTAATAATTGAGAATCTTTTTATCTCTCTCTCCCTTTTTCTTTCAGGACTAGAGTGCTCTCTTCAGCTTGTTAAGCTTAGTTCACTCCCACTGATAATTCACTAGAGATCATAATTTATGGACAATTGAAGCTGCAGAAACATCTCTTAGAAGGAATAGAGCAGATCCATAGCAACAATTCTTCAGGGGAATATTAATCCCCAGCTTTATGTAGTGCTAAGTGTACAATAGTAATCAGAACTTGAGTAGAAGCTGCTAATCATTGAGGGAAAAGGCTGTATAAAGAATTCATAATGGAATTAGCCTGCGGCAAACAAAGAAAGACAAAATTAAATCAGCCATCAAATTGCACCAAGGAATTTTAATTTACAGGTTAATGTAGGATTATGTAACTAATCACAGCTAACATTTTCAATGAACAACCAATAAAATTCTGCTCTTTTTTTATTCCTGCTAATGGTATTCCAATAACACACTTTTATCACTGTATAATGTGTTAAGAATGATTTTCAAAAATTCTAAAAACCTTCCAAAAAGCATTATGACTGAGCAATCAATGCAAAATGCTGGCTTTAAGTTAATTAGCATAAATATACATCTCGATGATCTACTGTGTGGTTCAATCCAATACAATAAAGTTCCTTTGAGTCTGCATAGGACAGATTTACATAACCAAATGTGCATAACTGTAGCTTTAAAATATATGCATGACTTCCAAAGAGGGAGATACAGCAATACGAAAAGCCTCCAAATTAAATAAGTCAAACAACTTCTGAGTACTAAAGTGCATCAGCTAATTCTAAATAAAACCCTTATTATAGATTTTTATATCAATACAGCATATATATCCTATGACATATGCACAAAGGATTGCTCTAACAGAGTTTGCGCTGTTTATAATATGAACATCATAAAAAAGAATAAGGTTTCGGGATAAAAAGTTGATTTGCTTCCCCTTGAGGAAAAAAAGAGAGACCTCGTATTTGACCCAGTTATATTTCTGATATTGGCCAATGCAAGGAGATTTAAAAGAGACAGAAAGAAATAGAAAGGAAAACCTCTCCATTCCAAAAATGCATTTAAAGACCACTAGTTAACATATGCAAATATACAGAAAAGACTCACATAACTCTTTGCACATTTTTTAAGGGAAACTCCAAAATTATACTGTATGCTTCAAAACACATCAGCTTAATCAAAAAGATCTTTTTTGCAACATATGGCAGCATGAAAATTTTTATAAATGGAGTAAAAAGCACTTTCATAAGCTTTACTTCACTTAAGAGGAATGCTGGGAAGAAAGGCAACAGCATTCTTCCTGCATGTGTTTTTCTTGTTCTGAACAATGTGGGAAAACCTCATTTTACTTTAATCTAACAGTTCATTTTATGGAAGCAGCAACATTCTGCCCATTTATTAGCATAGAGGGTTTGGGGTTGCAGGTTGCCTTTTTTTTTCCCTCCCCTTTCTTTTATAAAGTCTAATTTTAAGATGCACACTTCCAAAAAACATTATGGTGTCAATTGCACTACCCTTCAGCAATCCTGTAATAACTTTATTCAACCATTTCTAATTATAATTATATTTTCAATTCCTTTTAGCTATAGAAACTCTTTATCAATCAGAGCACAAGACAGAAAATTACTTTATTACAGCTACAGCTCGTTAGTCTGAGTGCTCTTAATGAAGCAGCCTCATAATCAGATGAAAATCATGCTGAAGAAAACTTGCATCATTAGTCTGGGCCTTAATTACCAAGAAATATAGTCACTAACAATGATACTCCATTTCATGATACGGTGCATGCACCTTCTACAGTACTTGCAATTAATAATTCCGCAGACTGCTACAGAAATCTTTCTATTTATTCATAACAATGGAGGGGAAAAATTTCTAAATTTAATTGAGCGGCTCCGAATGCACTCTCTCGCTCTCTCCTGCTCAGATTAAAATGTCAAAAGGCTAATATTCTATCTTACAATAATTCATCATTTTAATTACATATTTTATGTATGTGAAATGTCCTTTTTTTCCCTCCTCTCGATCATTTAGGGTGACATTTTGGGGGAACATGTGTATGGGGGGGAATCTCTCCATGTATGTAGGTGGCCCACACCACACAGAGCAGCAACGAACAGAAGAGAAAAGCATTTATTTTCATTGTCAGAGAACGAGGTCCGTCTTGGATAAGCTTCAGATACACACGCAAGACATTCATTTAAATTAATGATGGCCTTCATCCAATACCCTTATCGGTAAGGATGGAAAGATTCTTGAGCGAGGAATGTGTTGATCCCCAAAATCCTTTACGAATATGATCCATCATAGGGTTAGTAACTTCTATACACAAGCCTCTTCTAATCCACTGCATTTTCTGTATGCTTTCACACCAAATATGCTCCTCTTAACCCTCCAGTAAGCCTCCTGCCCACAAAAGCATCAGGAAATGCAGTTAGAGAGAGTCCCCTTCAGCCAGCTAATGAACCCACTAAAAGATCAGATCACAATCCTGAACACCTAACACCTGGAGAATATTTCACTCTAATTTGCAGCATGGAAAGTGATTCCACAGACATCAGTGGGAACGTTCACAACTCTCAGTGGTGCCCCCGAGATCTGTACCTGCTCCAGCTTTCTCCCTGTTGTGCCTCGTCGTCACTGAACCAAGACGGGCTCCCAAGGGCGATAACGAATAGAGCTTTCCAGCGGATTAACCAATGCAGCGAGGGGGTACTGCTGCTCCGCTGGCTGCGATGCTGCGCACTGTAAACTGTGGATTCCACTCGACATCAAAATAGTTTGACATCAAAATATTTGACATCATGATTTTTGCAAACTGCCCAGCTGCTGAGTAAGTCACATTACAGCAAAAAGATACCGCTCCGGAGTTAAGTTACTGAGCCTGTGATTAATCTCAAGGGCATAAGCTAAATAACTCCCTTGTACCATTGAATTTTCTAGCGCTCACACGGTGCTCTGCTCTCATGCAAGCATTTCAAACAGTAACTAGCCATTAGACAGGCTAGATGAACTTGCTGTAAGGATATTCAGCATATACCGCTTTCTGACACTGCGCTCCACAAGGCATCCTCGCTGTTGCCCCTGCTAAATGATCTGCTGCATCTTCCCGTGATCTTTGGCAAATCATTTTCACCTTTTAAAACCCTTCATGTCCTCTCCTGAAACAGAAAGTAAGAAGCTCCCTTCTCTGTTTTTGCTGCTTCCCATATGTGGCACAGTTGAGGCTTATTCAGCAAGAGAAGGAAAAATTAAAATCAGCCCTAAGTTTATAAAACAAATCTGTAAGTAGCTGGAATAAATAAATAAAATAAATAAAAAGGCTTTCTGCCCAGTCTCTCCTTTCCAGCCAACTCTTATTTTCCTTCCCTCCTGCCACGCCTCAGTGTTTTTTTTCAGAGAACTTCTTTTACGTAGTTGCTTCAAGAATTTGCATCTGGCATCAGCAGCCGACGGAGACAGGAGACTGACAAGATGGACTGTTGTGGCAATTCCTATGTTCCTACTACATTCCTAAGCTGTGCTTTTTGGCATTGGATACAGTGAAAAAAGAGCATATTTAGAAACGTGACAACTGGAAAAATATTCTTAAACCTTACAGTGCCTTCTAAAGTTGCAGAATAAAATTAGTTTATAGTAGTACTATAGCTGGCCAAAAACCATGGGCTCGCAGTAAACCAAATGGGGTAAAAACCTGGCTTGGAAAGGGCTTCTGAGGTTTTGGCTCTGTCCAACAAGTACGCTTCTCAACTTATTGTATAACTTACTGGCAAGAGCGCAGCATCAGACTGACCTCCACTTGCATCACAGAAATTACACATTCATTGTCTTTGAGAGGAAAATGTTCTTATGGTACCATATTAATATCCTTTGTGGGCTGGGTCATGAATCAGCATTGGCAGCCACCTC
>NW_009631563.1:0-340 GCF_000690535.1 Cariama cristata | reverse complement strand
CCCCTGCCAGCCTTCCCAGCTGGAAAACTGGTAAGGCAGGAGGGATGTATACATAAGGGAAGCGATGGTTTCCCAATTCCGAATTGATCTGTACATGAATCCGCTCAAGTTTAAAGCGCCCGGACGTGCCAAAAACCCGGTCCAACAAATCTATATAATCGTGAGCGCTCACTGCGCGTTCTTGTATTTAAGAGCGGCGAGGATCGCTTTTACGCGCCTCCGGCCCACGCGGCCAGCTCTGCAGTCACACGGCCGCACGCCGGAGCCCTCGCCACCCCACTCTTCACGGGGGGAAGCTTCCACGGGCGAAAAGACCGTTTGGTCTGGTTAAAATATAGAA
>NW_009631562.1:0-13596 GCF_000690535.1 Cariama cristata | reverse complement strand
GAGAGCATCTGCCATCTGCTTTAAGCGCCGGTCCAGCCTTGAACGGTGACATCTAGGCCATTAAATTGTCTCACGACAGTTCTCAGCAACACTGTAAGTCTCCCAGGACAAAGTTATTCAATGCAAAGGCAATGCTAGAGTCTCTGCACCCTGCATAGTTAATTACAACAATGAGTGTATAAGAATAGAAGAATGAAATATTTCTGTTCAGTTTTCAATACTTGCTGAGGAAAACAGTCAGAAATTGAAGCATTCATTGTAATATTCTAAATAAAGGAAATTTAAAATCTCATTAGATTCCTTGTAATTCTCAAATACACAATATCTTTAGTTTGATGAGACATTGATAGGTGTTATGCGAAAAAGTGGGTTTTATAATTAAAAAAATAAGAGCAAAACTGCTTGACTAAAAGTAAGAATGTAAAAAATATTCCATTGTGTCATCCTGTGCTCCATCCAGCAAAAGTCTGTCTCAGACTCTCGCACTCCATAACTTCCTGGAGTCAGAAATTCCAGAATTTCTACCTGTTGCCACCTTTATAATTTTGCAGATCTTGATCATACACCCTTTTAGCCTTTTCCTACCAAACTGGAGTCATCCTCATAAGGGTTAGTATTCCATCTCTCCTGCAGATTACCAGGTGAAGTAGCCTGATCATACATTGTTTTATACCCAAGACAGGAAAACATCATGAATTTCTGAAACACCATCAAGTTACGTTTTAAGCAATAAAACTGAGAAATAGTTAAACTCTTCCACATTTTGATGATGTTGTGAGCTTTAGCATTCTAGCCATGTTACAAAATCTGCTAGTAAAACAGACACACCACGTGAAATTACATTCTGCATTTGCTAAATAAGCAAAGGTGACTTTTTTTTGGTCCACAGAGAAGAAAATACATGTTTCTATGTCGGATGCTATAGTGAAAGATATTATTATATGTTTCATTTTCAAGTTAAAGATATAGTTGAACTTGTTTTTAAAATAAGTGTGACAGAGATATTCACTGGAGTCACATGAAACCACTTCTTCCTTGAAGTGAAATGTAAAAGGGCTTACATCCTTGTTATGCACAGCAGTTCTGTATGCATCATGAATGCAACATCTACAAAATTAGATACTTCGATTACTTTGGGGGATTGAGTGAATATAGCAGTTGGAGAATAGAGGACAATCTTCTTTACACACGGTCTCTATACAGACTTTTAGACACTACATTTGTTCATCTGAAAGAGTTTAGACAGATCTTTCCATTTGCTCCATACCATAAAAGTAACTATCTCCCCTCATTATGAATTTTAGTATAAACTATGTAAGAACAAGTATCTTAGAACACTAATTCTAACAGCCTGCCTTTTCAGAATACAGCATATGAATTTACAGCACATTCAGCATAAGGATGAAGGACTGATACATTTTCCCAAAAGATTAAAAGTTGCCAAACGTGCTCTCATAAAACATCTTTAAGGCCTGCAAATAGTATTCAGGTTTGGAAACAAAGCAAGCCTAAAGCTGCTAAGTAAGGCTGAAAAGGGGCTGCCAAAGCAAGGGGTGGGGCTGCAGAAAATTCTTATAACTCTTAGTCTGGGGTTAAGGCTCAGATGAGAGCCTAGAGTTAAGATTGAGAAGGAAGGTAGATCCTAGAGCTGCTGAGTAAGTAGGGCTAAAAGGCCTGCCAAACAAAGGGCAAGGCTGCCAAAAGGAATTTCCCCTGACAAATCTCTCTGTCTGGGTTATGGCTCTTGGCACTGGGTAAAGACTTACCTGAGGATCAACGGCTACAGTTGGCAGAAAGAGGCTGGCAGAGAGATCCCAGAGCTACAGCCTGTATAGGGACAGAAAGGGGCTGCCAAAGTAAGGGTAGGCTGCCAGAGGAAATCTCCCTTGACGACTTCTTCCTCTGGGCGATGCCTGTTGGTCTCAGGTTAAGGTTCAACTCAGGGCACTGGTTGAGACAGGTAAGGCTTAAGATCTACCAACAATACTTAGGCCACTATTTTTGTCCCAGATGTTGTTGCCCATTTTCCCATAAGCTGTACACTCAGATGCTTCTGAGAAAGAGTGGTCTTACCATCATAATGTGGTTCTGTAAGTTATTGTACTAATCTCAATTCTGCCAGAATCTGTAGTTTCCTTGAATCTTCAGTGACATCTCAGTTTTGCTAAAAGACTCTCCCATATGAAAATGAATGAGTCCATTCACAAATACATACTTCAGGGATGAGTAACCTTGAACTATCTCCTCCTATATACTTGCATGTTCTCAAGACCTGCTGATTTTTTTTGTTTCCTAGACATGCTTACTTGGGCATGTCCTAAGATCAGAAGGAAAAAAAAAAAAATCTCTCTGATGAATTTGAACTAGTTGCCAATTATATATTTTTTAATTTATATATATAAAGTTCCAAAACATCCTGATTCTCTCTTAAGGAACTTACAGTTCTATTTTTCTCTCCCTTACATCTCTGTAGACCAGCAATAATTCCCAGAGAATGTGGAACCCAAATTAAGCTGAAAATAAAAGAAGATACTATTATATCCACATCAAGGCTAATGCACAGAGAATAAATGAGATCAGGAAAGCAATGCCCTGCCAGCTGGCATTTTACCAAATCTGTACAGAGGGTAACAACCTCCTACTTGTTGATTCTTGTACCTTTTACAAGCAATTAGATTTCCAAAAAGGACTCATAATTAGACTTCTAACCAACATAAATTTCCTCCACATGGATTTTGATGGATCAGAGCAGACCAGTGAAGCCAGTAAAGTCTCTCTATTTATTTCCTTTAACATCTCAGTTGTCAATACGTGAAAAAGCTTAGGAAGTTCACATTTCTCATTTTTCTAACAGACTTTCTGTTAATTATTAATAATACCTCTGACATCTTGAAATGCTTAAGGAAATGCTGGTTCTGGTGGACCAGATTATCTTCCTAGAATTGACGCTACAGTAAGTGGTATAAGGGAAGTCTAACAAAAGATCACTTACAAAAATATGGTCAGAAAATGTAAACAAGTATTCCAAGATATATTAATCTATTTATATGAACTAGTTTCTATTCTCAAGTACAGTTACATTGTCTTACAATTGGTGTCATTGTATTGTGGCCAGTCATCTGCTTTATACAGCAGATATGTATATATATACATATGTGTTAAAAACAGTGAACATAATATAATTTTTTTATATATATAAAATATTAAAAAATAACACCATTTAGGACAATAAGGAAGACAGAAGAAGTTAAGTAAGAAAATTATATACAACTGATCTTTCCTCTTGGTAAGTTTCCAATTTCTAAATAATTTCAGTATTTCCTTTTTTATTATTATTATTTATTTTTATTCCTTTACTTTCTGGAATGTGATTCTCTAAACATACTCATCATTTATTACACAATGCAAATCATTACAGATTAAGTTAAAATCTAATTAATAGACTGCTCCATTTTTTCCCCAATTGTCGGCTGTAATTAATTTACTTTCTTAAAAAAAAAAAAGTATATTTTTCACGCTTAAAACTATGAAGTCATCTGCCATTTTAAACATTTTCTGACCTTCATAAAGTCATTGCTTTACATTCAATTTTCTAGCATGCATTCAGCATACTAAAATACTTCAAATTCTTGTGAAAATTATAGAAGTTAGAAATATTGTGAAGATAAATCAGAAAAAACCAGCACAAAATACACACATTAAAGCGCTGCTCCTACACTAACACCATATTTAAGTATACCTACATAGACAGACCTAGAGTCTGGACTTCTAAGGTAGGGTTCTTGAAGCATATGGCTATCTATCTGATAAGACCATTAATCCTCTTTACCTCTCTGAACACACAGGCTTTCACTTTAGATCTTAATGTAGAGTTCTGCAAGGCCAGATTTAGGATCCACACAAAACAGATCAGAAATGGGTTGTCCATCAATCTCTCTACACAGATTGTCAATAAATTACAATAACATTATAAGAATAAATTATCATGTTTAATCTATCTTAGTTTGAGAATTTGTCAGCCCTTTAAACATTTGCTATCAACAGACATTTCTACCTTCTCCTGGAAGAATGCTTTTGTATTTTCATTAAAAGGTCCTCCAGCAGCTCGGAAGGATAAAATAACCCTGTACTCACGGTTAATGGCAACCATCAAGATTCTGTGCCAGAGTGCTACTGAAAAATCACAGCAAATAATCTTCAAGAAAATAACCTTGTTCATGATGTGATCTATTGCATACTGTCCTTTCTTCTGTGATAAAAATCATACTAAAAAATTAAACTAAATCATGACCCAGAGTAAGATCACATTCTCACAATAAATAGAGGGCGGAGGGGGGTGTGTGGTGTGCAGGAAAACAGACAACAAAACACCACCACCTCAAAAGACTTTTGATGCAAAAGAGCATTAAAAGAACATTAAAAGAACAACACCCACTGACTCTCAACGGCAAAGGTGTTAAAAAAAGTATTTTAAAGCCAGGTTTGATTCTTTGAAGTGAATGACAGGTTCAACTTAGCATAGTTTCCATTCCTCAACAGGGGGGTAAAAAAAACCCACAAACCTGCATTCTTGATCTAGCTGAACTTTCTTACTAATCAGAATAAAATTTTCATTATAATGATGCCTGCTGACATTTCTGCAGTCTGTCAGATTTTCTAATATAAACCTTTATTCACAGGAGTTTAATTTTGTATTTTAGCAAAAAAAGGTCTTATTTTGCACAAAAGGCTGGGATTTAGGACACTCAAACCATATCTGGATTAAATTGCTTCAATGTAAGGTATGGAAGTGCACAGCATGTCTCATGCATTTCAAAGTCATTTATTTCTAGGCTGACCAACTCATCCATTCTTTTTGACAGATAGCCCTCCTTTTCACATTTATCCCTATTCTTATGACTTCCTCTGCTGAACTTGGCCAGTTTTCTGACTTTGAAAAAGTTTTGCTATGGGCTTTGTACAGTTGTTTCTGTTACAGGGAGGGAAAGTTATCATTAAAGAAGTAGTGATCCTGCATACCTTCGGGCTGCACATTTCCACCAGAGATCTGGATTGATGGAATACCTATTCGGTTACACCAATAAAAGAACTTGTATACATTTACTTTGTGGTTGGTAAGGTAACAGGTACCCTGGATCCATCTCAACACATCTCTCAAAGAAGAGCAGCAAAACCAAATCGGACAATACTCCCTTCTCAGTTTCCTTCTCCCTATTTCCCTAGAACATGATTCAAAACGAGAGCAACAGTACCTTGAGAAAAGACAGTGGCAGCATATCAGAGGGAAAAGACCTCAAGAAGTGCCAGTGGTAACATCACTTAAGCATCTGGAGTTTTTCCTTTGTTTTTAAATACATAAAAAAGAATAAAAGTTGGTATATGTATTTGTAGTCTTCAAGACTGATTGTAAGCACAGTCTTGCTACAGATGATTTCTGTTCCCTAACCCAATGTACAAACATGTAGGAAATATTGCATTCCTGGTATCTTTTGTTAATAGATAACTGATAAGATATCTTCTCCTACTGTTAGAACAATGTATTTGTAACCTTGGAAGTGAGTCACAAGTTGGCAAGAAACTCAAAAAAAAAAATAAAATTGCTACTGCATGAATTGAATGAACTAGAACATTCATAATTAAGATGACAGTCAACTAGCATTGTTCTTTCTGGTTCATTTCAGGTACCTTTGAAATTTTTTTAAGAGTGATGTAATACACAAATCAAATATTAAAAAGGTCAGAATAAAATTATATAGATCTGAGAACAATTTTATGTAAAACTTAAGAATTAGCTTTTTATAGTTTATCTTTTTAACAGTTTATTTTCATCACAATTTAAAATCAAACCCTTAATGCTGCTCAAATGCTCATTATTAATGATGGATCATTAGACATAACTCTCCAAAGGAAGTTATAACTTTAATCCTAAAGAAGTTAAGGAACTTCAGATACTATCTTGCACGGTAACATCCATGTGATGAAGGATTATGCAAACCATAATTACTGTTTTTCCTTCTCCAAATGTGTTTATTCATACAGAGGAAATACCCTACAGGCTCTCAATTTTTTTTCAATCTTTACCTCCAATTTTGGTGGTTTTATTCTAAAACAAAGTAATTCCAAACACCACATAGAGCAAGTCATTCATGTTCTTGTTCTGCAAATCTTACAGACTGGACCAAAAAAAAACAATTAATAGGAATAAGGGTTGCATGATGAGCCTCTGACTAGGCACGTCAATTACTATTAAATAGTCTTCTATGTCCAAACAGCTTGGTGACTTAGAATCAGTTGCCTTTGTAATTTATCTAGCTTTGTTTCTGTTCACTAGCATCATCATGCTCATTTCTTTCTTCTGCATTAGCTGCAGAATTTATTGCATTTTTGAAATGAACAAATGAAATTAAAAACCATGCTCATTTCTTTCTTCTGCATTAGCTGTAGAATTTATTGCACTTTTGAAATGAACAAATGAAATTAAAAATGTACCATAGATTTTAAAGCTAAGATTAACGAAACATAGATAAGAAAGGGAAGTGTGATTACAGTTTTGAAAATGTGTTTTAAGGAATAGCCCCACCAGCCAGCAGTTCAGCGCCGTTTTTTTTAGGATATGTTAGGCACACTAATAGCACTGTCACCAGCCTTTAACTCCTGCACTCTTCAGTTACTTCACTTTACTGCACACTAAGCAACAGAGTCACTCATTAACCCAGAACATGCCTGCAAGACTCTGCTAATTGCTCTGCCCAAAAAGGGAGGGGGGGAATCATTCTTTATCAAAATTTAAATGTTGCTCATTAAGCATATACAACATATGGTTCATATGCTATATTTCATATAAAATAGAAATTGTTTCTTAAACTAGTAATATTTTTTATTGGTGTAATGAAACTTAGCTCATTAGCTCTATGTTAATGAATGAAGGTTGACTCCAGGAACCACTTGTTTACCACAGTTCAGGTACCACTATACTGTACTAGATTGCATACCCTTAGAAATACTCATATTTTTAGGTTAGCTGCTTCTTAATGCGTCCAACAAACATACTTGAGAGCTAGAGTGAAAAAAACCCAACACTTAAAGAAAAGTCTGTAGAATTCATTTAGTAGCTACAACTGATATACTATATTTAAATCCTCTATGCTACAACTTTTCTTAGTTATTACTTAGCTTAATTTATCATTTATAGAATGTTTAATTCAAACAGCAAAGAAATAAACATATCCAAGACCTTGGTCCTAATCACTTATCTATATGCCTCAGGCTATTCCTTTATCTTCTCATTTCTGTCCAGAGCTAACAGAATCCATTGCCAAATTGGTTTTAAAATGCAGTTTCACTAATTCTTTCCTCAGACATATTAAAACAAATTAGATCTACCTATGGGCCATGTATCTCTGGCAACCAGGCCTTAAAGTACATCTATATTCAACATTCCGGTTTCTGTCCCAGTTGAGAGGTAAGGCTTAAACATTCTGACTAGAAAACAGATTATGTCATTCCCTTGAAGCCTGGGTCTAGTCATGTCACATTGGGCTATGTCATAAAACTAAAGGAATAGGAAGGAATCTTATTAAAAAATAAGACAGTGCAGGCATTATAGTATTAAGCCATTCCAATATTTCTTCCAATGAAACCTCACTGAAAGCTGGTTAAACCGAGATACTCTCTTTGGAGACTACAGATATAGATAGGCATTAAAAGATAAATAATCATGCAAATCTTGCAGTGCTTGCTCTAGGGATTTCATAAATGCAGACCTCATGAAGCACTAGCATGATCTCAGTAAATGAAGCCCACCTCTAGATAATTGATATGTAATAATCCACTAGAGTACAATTTTTTCCAAGTGAATTATTAGTACATAATTTCCTTCACTCAAAATCCCTTCTGCTAGTGTGTTGTTAATCATTTATATTACCACCTTGACTTTAGTTACATCATACTGCAAAACGCAGTTCAAGTACTAGTAGCCAGAACACTGCCAAAAGCGTAGTGGAAAGGGATGCTTCACACATAAACACTAACAGAACATACAAGCTAATTCTAGGTCAGTAATATAGTTAAATACAGTTAAAAAGGTAAATGCGAAAGATACAGATCAGAGATTTAAATTTTAAAAGTATTGATGCTTTTATAGGCAACTGCTTCTTTCTTAACAGCAAAGAAGATTCACTCTTTTAGATAGGCTTGTCAGTTGCATGACCACAACTTCCCTAAAATATCCATTATTTTTACTGCAGCACCAAGTAGAAGATTCTCAGTGGTTCAGAGACATTTCAGAATGACAAGATACTGACAGAAATTTTAGATTTAACTACAAAAATCAGTACTCATATTCTGAAGCAAAACACATCTATAGCAAATTTTGCCATTTTCCCTTGTCCCTAGGACCTTACACCAGGAACAGAAATTAAATGCAAAGTGTCATGGAGGCACACCAGTATCTACTGCATAGGGGACAAGGTTAGACAAAACTGTCAGTGAGCAGATGGCGAACTCAAAAGGTGAAGGTATTCGTCTAACCAAAGTTGAAACTCGGGATAAAAAAAAAAAGTGCTCTTAACCAAAATCACTTTACACTCTGACAAACATTAAACTACAGGTTCAGGATACCACACGACACTCAATTACTATGCAGCTCAGGGGATCCCCAAACTTTGGATTGATAATCCAAAATGTGCAATCACTCACCTATAAGATGAGGGTTCTCAACGTAAATGAGTTTTCTCAGGTGGCATCCCAACCTAAGGGGAGAGTCCCCGACTGCAGACCCACTGCTCTGAGGAGGTCTGACTCAACATGGGACCCCCGCTCCACCAGGGCTCCATTTATACCCTAGGTCGAAGCTGATCTGTGGCCGTACATGGTCAGTGGTCTAGAAACGTCTCAACCAGGGCGTTTGGTAGGCTAAGGGCCCAGTCTGTCGACCAAGGGGACCTGCCTTTCCTGTCCCCCACCTGACCAAGACAACAAGGTCCATCAGTTGAGAAGTTTCTAGTCTTGTTGGGGGGTGGGCAGGGTACATCTGTCACATATCCACCCCGCGACCACAGCCACAATTCAACTGGTCTCTTTGGAGTTGTGGTGCAGTCACCTCTTGCCTCCGAAGTTAAAAGGGAACACAGTCTTGGTGAGTCTTAATGCCCACTGTGGATCATCCTTTCTCAATTATCTTCCAACTATTAAAAATCACTATCAGCAATCAATAACACAATATCAATAGTCAATCAATGATAGAAACAATCAATAGTGTAACAACAGTCAACGTTATCGCAACAATTAGGAACAGCAATAGGCAGGTAGGGAAGCACTATACTAAAGTTGTATAGGGGACATCTAACAAACGAACAGGTTTCCCTGAAACATCAGTATAATCTCTGGTAGCTACCAATTTCGTTACTATGCACTTAATACAACTTATTGTAATACCGATCATAATAATCATAACTACAACCATTAATAAAGTCGAGAGTCCCCAACTCCAGACCTGCTGCTCTGAGGACAACCAACTCAACACGGCCCCCTGGCGAGCCTCCATTTAAAACTTAGGTCAAATCTGACCTGTGGTGATACACGGCCAGTGGTCTAGAACTTTTCTCACCTGAGGTGTTTGGTTGGCTAAGGGCCCTATCTGTTGGCCGAGGGGTCCTGCATTTCCCGTCCCCCAAGGGGTCCATCATTTGAGAACTTTCTGGTGTTGTTGGGAAGGGGGTGTGTGTGTGTGTGTGCATGTTGTATGTGTGTGCACCTGCCACAAAAAGACATGAAGAAATTGTGAATCTGAGATAAAGGGTACAAGGTCAACAGTACCCTTCAGATCTTCAAAATGCTTTCATTTGCGTTTCCAACATACACCACAGTTCCTCTGAAATTACTCCCTAGTATAACAGCTTGACAAAACTGTCACATTTCATGCACTTGAGATGCTATTCAGCCTTCATATTGCTTAGTATGTGCCAAGCTTGGTGACTGAGAACAGGGAGCATCAATTTACCAATGGTAAATCATGCCTGACCAACCTGATTGCCTTTTATGATAAAATGGATTTGTGAATGAGGAGAAAGCAGTGGATGTTCTTTATCCCAACAAGGATTACAGTGCTGCCTCCCACAATGTTCTTTCCTGGGACCTGTCATGTTTAACATCTTCATCAGTGGCCTGGAAGAGGCAGGGTGCTTGCTCATCATGTTTTCAGATGGCACAAAACTGAGAGGGCACCCCCAGCTGATACACATGAGGGCAGCTGTCCTGCAAGGAGAAGCTGAGGGTCCAGTACTTGTTCAGCTGGGAGAAGGGATAGCTTTGGGCATACCCAACAGCAGCACCCCAGTGCCCACGGCGAGGTTACCAAGAAGATAATAGCTACAACAGTCCATGGCAGGAGGGCGAAAGATAACAGGCAAACTGAAGATGACCCACTGGTTATAAGGAAAGACACTTTTTCACTATTAGGACAGGTGGTGGAACAGGATGCCCAAAGAGACCGTGCAGTCTCTAGCCTTAGAGGCTTTCAGAATCCAGCTGGATCAAGCCTTCAGCAGCCTGGGCTGACCTCAGCACTGAGTCTGCTTTGCACAGCAGGTTGGATAAAGACCTTCTAAGATCCCTTCCAAATGGAATTATTCTATGATTCTATTAAATCAATATTCAGTGGATCACTTGAACACATTTTCCACTACAGGGGACAGCTTATAAAATGCCCTACAGATGAATATGAATCAATTATCAGTATTAGTATAAATCAGGTATCAATATCCAGCAAGGAATAACACAGACAAAATAGATCCCAGAGCATTTTAGATTTCTTAGAATCCACTACAAAGAACAAAAGTAGCTAGACAAGAGATTGCCAAAGGGGGCAATTTTTGAACTCCAGTCTTTCTGTACGCATTCATTTTTAATGGGTCACCATGAAAAATTAAAAAAGGTGCTTAAATTTTATATTTCACATTCTACTTTCTACTGTTTAATGAAATGATTTTTCCCCTTTTTAAACAGAAAATAAAGGTTGATAGCTGCTATAAAAACTTAAGTGCTGTCATCTAACCATAACTATAATACACTAAATGCTTGCTGGGAAGTACAAGACTTTCCAGACTGAAACAATTATATGTCAGCTTTGCCCTCCTTCCCTTCCCGCTTCCCCACCAAATCATTCTCCATGCATTGTTGAAGGGTCCTTCGAGAGACTAATTACACTTTTTTCTTAAATAAAGGGTATCAGGGGCAGCAGCAAGTCTTGGAAGGTCTCATGTGTTGGGTATATTTGCAAAATGCCTGATAGGGGCTCAATGTCATACTTCAGATAGGGAATGCAGGACATCCACAAGAGCCTTCCTTTAGGAAGAGTCTGTAAATTCAAGCTGTTTGACAATCAGATGACTTCTTTCTGAAATAGCAATATAACCCAGTATATCCCATAACAGGAAAACACAAAAGATTCCTACAAATCTCATCATCAGTATGACACTTCAGTACCAACTGTTTTACTTAGCCATTTTATTTCTATTAAAATAGCACTAGTGATCTATAGAGCCTCTAAAAGTTCTGTGTTCTCATTCCATACATAATGCATTTATTTGACTAATATTAAAGGGAAATATCCCATAACAACAAAACAAAACAAAAAATAAACCCAGAAAACAATAAAAACTAGACAACTTTCCCAGTAAATCATATATTCTCCAAAACAACATCACTATCAAGGCAAATCTTTCTTGCTAATTATAAAAACAGACCTCCAACTGAGTAATGCAACCTTCAGAGAAAAGTTCAGCAATGGTATTACATCTGTGTTTCCACAATTTAGATTCAAAGAAGAGACTTTTACCATTTTTACTAAGTTGATATTTAACTAGTTGCATGATGTTAACATAACAACTACATTCTACACCTCCATAACTATGTCATACATGGATTGTACTATATAACTGAGGTTTCTTTGCCTATTACTGAAATGGATTGTTTGCATGTTAAACCTTTCACCTTGACAGAAGTTCCAGACTCCACATGTAGGTGAATATACGCTATACAATGTGGATGAGGATTGTAATACATATGGCAAATAGTGTAATAAATCCCCTTCCAATGAGGTATTTAAGAAAAATACTGAACCACATTTTAGTGAGCAAAATCCATCTCATCTGGACAATCATATGGAATTTCCCCTGTGGTCCATATGCAATCTCTGATCTGGACAGAACATATACACAACAAAAGCAACCATGTCCTCAGTAACTTACATAAGGCATTCCCAAATATCTGAGGATTTGCTCTTGCAAGCCTGTGCAAAATTATAGTGATGAATGATATGTTCCCACATGTCAGCTGAAATGTCAAAATAGCCAATATTTGAGTGCTGCGTTTCCATTAAGACTAATATAAGAAATTGACTGAAATTTTCCCATTGGTCTCAGTGGTATTGACTCAGATCTTAAACTTTTTGTCTTTGCTCACTGGTACTGTGTGCTCATTATAAATTTGAATAAATTATTGCACGCTCAATATTCCACACCACATTTACAGGGTGAACTTCCACCAACCACGAGTGATAGCAGGAATCCCTGCACAGTATTTCCTCCCGTACATTAGTCCATCAAAAATTTTGACATTTTCAGAAATGAAAACAAATGCCAAAAACCTTAGTAAGTGACAGAATCAGGCTAACAGCTGGGGTTTTTTTAATAAAAACATGAAATAGTTCATGCTTTGCAAGGTTTAGCAAAATGATACCAAGTGAGATCAATTAAAGCTACTGATGTTGTTAACACTACCAGAAGTAAAACAATATGAAAAAGATGAATTAGGGAGTCAGTCTCAATGGAATCATGGAGTAAAACACCAAATATGCCAACATGTCTTTGAAAATACTTACCATGACCAAAAAAATCTAAGATGGTATTTAGTGCGAAACAGTAATAAATTATTATTGCACAATGTATCTAATAATTTTAAAAAATAGGAAGAAAAATCAATTAATTATAATAAAATACATTCAAAGTATTAAGGTTGGTACAGATTCACCGCAAGAAAGTAATTAAGACTCCTAAAGCTTATAAAATATAATGTAATTATAATGTATTGCATAATTTCAAAAAATGTGGAAACACAGATGAAATCTGCGTGCCCAGGGAGGCTGTGGAGTCTCACTCCTTGAAGATACTCAAAAGCCATCTGCACATGGTACTGGGAAACCTGCTCTAGGTTGGGGGTTGGACTGGATGACCTCCAGAGGTCCCTTCCAACCTCACGACATGCAAAGGAATCTATAATTAGTAAAGACAATTAAAAAAGAAAAAGAAAAAAAGTAACTTCTTTATATTTGACACCACATGGCAAGTAAAAGCTGTTGAAACAAGGCAGCACGCATTACTTGAAAACTGGGAATGGTACTCTCAGAATAACATTCTAAAGTAAGGCAATGAATGCTGCATAATTTAAACACCAGTATTCAAAGTGATCCAATGTGACATCATAATGAAGAAAGTTTAAAAACAAACAAACAAACAAAAAAAACACAAAAAACCCCACATCAATCACAGAAGCCTTTATGGGAACACACGTGTCCTGGTTTGGCTGAAACAGGACCAT
>NW_009631561.1:2000-2503 GCF_000690535.1 Cariama cristata | reverse complement strand
GGATCTAGACGTCCTTCCCCTGTTACAGACCACACATAACCTGCACCCCTCTGTCTCTCAGGATCCTGTCCGTGAGTCCAGTTTACGTCATGGTCCAATCGGTGGACTTGTGATGGTCCATTAAACTCCGGTCTTGAAGTGCAAAAAACAAAAGGCGAAAACGCCAAAGGGGTTTTGTTTCAATGAAACAGTGTAACTTTATTATGTTGCCCATAAAATGGCGTGTGATAGGTAAAAAGAGTGAAGGGGGAAAGAAAAGGTAAAGTAAAAGGAGAGAGGGAGAGAATTCTAGCTAGCACCATGGATCCAAGGTGTCCCTATGGTCCCAGGTCTGGCGGCGTCCCATCGGTCCTTCCGATCATCGTGATCTCTGGTGTGGAAAGCTTCCAGACTTTGGTTTTTAAGGAGCATCTTTTATGCTGAGCAACACACCTTGCCCCCTCCTCTGTCCCATGGACCACTGCCAACCTCCGCCTTCCCTCCGCCTCCCCGAACAAGACTTC
>NW_009631561.1:0-1753 GCF_000690535.1 Cariama cristata | reverse complement strand
TCTTCGGGTGTTGGCGTCCTTGTATCATCTCCAAGTTTCTATTGACGATATTGAGACATTACTGTTCTTTCGGGCCAACTTCGGATCGACTCTCACACCACCTCGTGGCTCAACATTGTCTTCAGGATTACGTAGCGGTAGCACAACTCTCAAAGAGGGAAATAAAGAGAGCGAGACGGAGAAAGAAAGTGGTAGGTCAAATGACAAGTAACAATCAAATTGGTGATCAATAATCAATAACAATTGAAATTAGTAACAAAATTGTCAAATAATCAATAATTAAAATCAACGATCAATAACAATAGAAATCAATAACAATAAAATCATCAAATAATCGATTCTTCTTCTATTACATATATACCATCCACACTCGAGTGTACAGTAAGCAATTTACTTTTCCTTCTAGTTTTATAATCATTTCTCAATGTCATAAAAGCATCAACATATGATACTTCATCTCATTTTCCCTGTTTGTTTTTTTTTTTTCACAAAACAACATTAACTGCAAGAAGGTATTATATTTCAATGAACCATTTTCTGGCCATTTTTCTCAATCTCCCAATCGATATTGTGGCCACCATTGATTGCAATATCTTTTCATCTTATCCTTAGTCATAGAGTCCCCACCAACTTATTCCAATTTTTCAAAAATGCATCCCAAGGGGGTACAGGGGGTACTCAGAGTTGAAAGTGTCACTCACATTTTATACCAAACACACTACCTGCAGGGCTTCTGAACTCAAAGGGCTGCAGGGAGGAATCGTGAACTGGCCTGTTAGATCAGTCTGACCACCTGACCAGTAATTCCTTTATATGCACTCAGCTCTGACCCCACTGGTCAAGTAAGGCAGCCCTTGCCAAGCATGCAACTTTAATTCCTTTCACATACAAAACAAGTTCAAGCAAACCACTTACCAATCCAAGGATTCACCCCTCTTTCACCTTGAGAGCAACAACCCCACCTCAGAGTAAACCATAAAGATTTTGGCATCAATTGCAATGCATGATTCACATTCATGGATAACCTGTGCGATAGTGTCCATGGTCAAGTCTACCCCTCCATCACAAGCCCATCTATATGTTGCACCTCTTCCCTGATGGCCTGAGATGTCATGGGCCCACCAAGCCATAAATAATCCACCCTTATGTTGCCAATCCAGATCTACCTGAGCCACTTTAACCTTAGCAGCCTTTACCTGTTCGTTGTTTTGATGTTCTTCAGTGGACTGACTCTTAGGTACATGAGCAGCTACATGACATACTTTCACAACCAGCTTCTCCACTCGGGCAGCAATATCTTGCCATAATTCATCAGCCCAGATGGGTTTACCTCTGCGTTGCCAGTTACTCTGCTTCCATTGTTCCGACCACCACCACAGAGCAATGTCTAAAGCAGGCTGGATGGCTTTCACCTCTGGAAACACACTCGATTCACCTTCTCCTCCAGCAGTTTCTGCAACTTTTTGTATGGGATGCTGTACAGCCGCCTTCCACCTCCAATGCTTTCCTAAAGTCAGTGAACAGGGCATATTGCCTCTCATTTTCTGACAGTTTATTATACAGGGGGGCCTCTTCAGCATGTATCACCTCCTCCTCTGGTGATAGTCCAAAATCTTTGCAGTCTAGCCAGTTTGTGATCACTTCGAGAATTCCTGGGTGACTGGGGTTTCCTATTCAAGTCCGCTGTGTGATCAGTGCAACCCACTTATTCCATGTATGTCACGGTTTAAGGCTGGGCTGGCACTTACAGCGG
>NW_009631560.1:17892-18221 GCF_000690535.1 Cariama cristata | reverse complement strand
GTTCCCATCCCCTCTCCACCAGCTTTGCGACTAAACCAGCTCAAGGCACCGCTTCTTTTTTTCCATTTTTTTCATTTTTCCATTTTTTTTTTTTTTTTAGTTCCCTGGCAGCTTTCGGGGTTTCAAAGAGCCTGGTTACGGTCGGTGGATGCTCCGAGTGCTGTTGGCAAGAGGGGAAGCAAAATTGCCCTGATGCAGATCCAGGAGCAGGATTTCATACGGCACGAAGTGGGTAAACTAATACCCTGCCCGCAACCACCCGCACAGGGTGTGCGAGACCTCGCTGGCAGGAGCTAAAAGGCAGCTCACAAATTACACCCCTGCCGCCC
>NW_009631560.1:16442-17854 GCF_000690535.1 Cariama cristata | reverse complement strand
ACCAGGCTGGGCGTGAAGGCACCCAAGGCAGGTGGGGGAGTGTTGGGAGGGTGATGGAGGGCTTGGGCATGGGGTGCGTTGGGTTTGGGTACTCAGTTGGAGGAAGGCATCGCGTTTCCCGGCAGCTCTGGGAATACCAGTAAGATGCACGGTGCTCGGGGAGCATCTGGGACCGTGGGGAGCATTTGGAGTTGGGAGGTACCGGGTACCGCTACCCTGGGAGCATCTTGGTCCTCCCAGGTAGGACCAGGCTGCTCTTTCTCAGCCCCTGCCTGGGGAATTTGGGCTGGGAACCCTCTTGCAAGCACGGCCAAGCCTCAAAGCGCCCCATCCCAACCCGCAAAAAAGGATCGTGCGGACTCACACCTTTCACCCTTCCCTGCCCCTCCGGTGGGTTAGTACGTGCAGAAGAGAAGAAAATAATAAAAGAAAGTGCTGAATATTTACGGTGAGGGCTGCAGGGCACAGTCAGCGAACGTGAAACCAGCCACCTCGGGACCACGCTCTATAAAAGCAGCGTTAGGCACGTAAATGCACCACCCCTCTCCTGTTTAGGGTTAGTAAATACCTTTTTTGAAAAATTTTTTTCTGGGCTGGCCTTTAAAGGAAAAGTACCTGAGAGTCCATAAGAGGCTTGGCTTTTCAACTGCCACTCCAGCTCATCCTTACTGATCTCAAAAACCAAGTTGACATCTTGATAGTATCGGTCAGTCAGGACCTCGAGGCTTCTCAGGTCTCCCGTGACCAGGGCGGTGTAATCCTTGGTGGCGGGAGCCTGAGCCGTTAAAGGATGCTCCGAATCCAATTTGGGGGAAATGTGTAGCTTTTCTGGGACAGGTCCCGGTAACTCGCCCATTCCAGTGCTTCCCGTGTGTGTAGGTCCTGGCTGGGAGGATAGATGGGTTTTTATAGTTCATTGTTTCCATCCTCCTGGGCTCATTGTCTAATTATAATCCGGTTAAAGCTCTATTGTCGTCGTATTTATAACTCCGGCGGGGTCAGATGATAACGGGCACGAGACACAATGAGGGTCAACCGGTCGCTGGGCCGTGTTGTGGCAGCACCTCTGCGATTAAATTGCCGGTTTAATTGCAGGCAGCGCTTTGGGACGTGGATGTTCAGGCTGGGAGGGAAATGGTGCCTATAGCGTTTCGGGGCTAAAAAAGAAAAAGAAATTTAGTCAGCTCCTCTCTGCCCGGCCCCACCTAACCTTATTTGTGTGCTCTGAGAAAGTGTGGGTGGTGTGGGGTTTTTTGGTTTGTGTTTTTTTATTTTTTTTTAATCTAACGCTGTATTAATATTTTTTTTTTTTCCTTAAGGCACTCATACCTGTTTCCAGTCTCATGGTTGCTATACGGAAAAATCCGGGCATCACGTTAGTGGCTGACACAGGGCGGGCTGCTGTGTCCCTA
>NW_009631560.1:15863-16108 GCF_000690535.1 Cariama cristata | reverse complement strand
GATCCAAGCAGATCTCGGGAAGATGGTAAACTACAGCAAAGCAACCAGCCGTGGAAGGACTGCCGAAATGCTTCGTGGGTCCCTTCACGTGGAGTCAAACTGGGGCTGAGGAAAAATGTTGGGGACTTTCTCCGTAGCCCCCTGCGAGTGGGGACCTTGCCGGGCTCCTGCGGGCGACCGTGAGCATCCTTGTGCCAACACCTCCGCGCCGCCGGAGTCGGCTGAGGTTTCCTCGGCACGGCTGC
>NW_009631560.1:13777-15851 GCF_000690535.1 Cariama cristata | reverse complement strand
TGGGCCCAGAGACCATGAAACCACCAAAAAAATTACAGATCACGGTGTGTCCATCCAGGATGGGGTCACGCTGAGCCGGGGGGCTCGGACTGGGGATCCTTGTGTAAATTAATCCCTTGCGTAAAGGACCTTGAGGTCCCTGCTCACCCGCAGCCACAGTGGGAGCTGATTTGAAGTCAATCTAGGTGGGCTTTCCACTTTTTTTTCTTTCTCCCCCTTGAACGCAAGGCTGGCCTTCCCACCTACCTGTCCGCAACCGCCCCGTTGGTTTGTAACCTCCCAATCCCTTTGACTTTCTCCCTTCTTTTACCACTTGTTGTTATTGTGCTACCTCCAGCCTTTCACGCCCATTCACCCATCTGGTATTAACTGAACCACCTCCTCAAAGCATCGCTCTGGTACGAAAAATAACCTCGCTCTCCCCTGAGCTCCCGTAGCAGGCACAGGAGAAGGTTTGGAGACCCAGGGAGCGGCACAGACCGGGATCATTTTTCCCCAGGGACTCATCCCGGGTCGCATTTCCCCAGCCCTGGCTCCCTTTCCGTCTCATTGCTCATTAACAACCCTGTCGTATTTTTTTTTTTTTTTGCGACGGCATGGAGGAAGCTTGCCTTCACGTGCCCTGACCCACGCCGAGGGGATTACCTCCCCGTGGCACGCACCACCTCCCACGCCGGCAGCTGGGTATATTTAGCAGGGAGTCTGGATCTTCTCGGCCAGCCGTGGGCTAATTTTGTGAACGGGGGGTGTGTGTGTGTGTGTATGTGTCTGGCATTAAACTGCTGTCGAGAGTGTGTTGAAATACCCTGTGACCCCTTCTCGTGAGCCTTTTAATCAGCGTCGATTTGCATGTAACACTTACTTCTTGGGTCACGGTAACGACAGGATTAACAGCATCGCTGATGGAGAGGGTTAAAAATAGCCAGGGCCAGAAAGAGTCGAAAGAAAAAGTCCTCTTGTAGCTGAGCGGCACATCTAAATGCACGAGCCTGAGCTCCTGCCAGCCGAGTCAAGTGCTTTTTCCACCGACGAGTGGAAAGTGATGTCAGGATGAAAGAATATGTCTGTGTTTTTAAGGGGAACGCTGCCGTACGGGCAGGAGTGATTTACTGCAGAGAGGAGCTGGCAGCCAGGACACCTGTGGAGCATCCTGGGGTTGGCCAGGAGAGGGGGAGAAGGTTGGGTTTCGATGGAAAATGAGGGGTTTCAAGTGCTTCTAAACTACTCGTCGCCTTTGGGCAGCGATTTTGGGTGGTGGAGGAAGGCTGGGACCCCGCAGCCCTTCCCTCTCCTCTGCCACTGCCGTGCTGCACGGCCTTGGGCACATCACCTGTCCCCCCCAGCACCCCGGTCCCCACATCCCAAGACCCTGAGGGGCCGAGGGCCTGATCCTGCAACCAGTGAAGCCTGGGATCATCCTTATGTGTCCTTACTTCAGTAGAGATGTTCCTCCCCAGACTCGGGCCCCAAACGTCGGCGAGGCTGAGCACTTCATTAGCAGTAGCCTCGCACTCGTTAATCTCTAACGCGGGGTGGGGGGGGGGAAGAGCATCTTAACCTTCTCCCTGCATACGACTGTTTGCAGAGTACACCTCATTTAACAAAACATTAAGCATTTTACTTCCTCAGATCAAGTGTATCTATTAATAATGACTTAAATTGTCTGCACCGGCTTCACGTTACGAGGAAAACTCATTCCTGGCACACGAAAGAGCGCGATACGAGGAAGCGAAACGACTTCAGCGCCAGCTTGTTCCCCAAGTTAAGCTGCCGCGTAACAACTTAGTCCTCACACCTCGGAGATTTCAGCCCGTAATAACTTGCCTTGCTGGTTCCAAAAAAACCATGCGGTTGCCTTGAAAAATCCGGCGAGTCCAGATGTGCCCGTGCTCCTGGCATCGTGATTTACAGCTGCCCTCCAGCAGCGAGGAATAACATTATTTTTTATTTTTTTTTATTTTCCAGGGAAATTTCCAGCACGGTGAAGAAGCCCGAGGGCTGGCAGCCCGCGGCACTGCCTCCTCCACCTGCTCTCAAGCACGGATTGCGACGCGTGACTGATTTAAAGCTTGCC
>NW_009631560.1:13398-13691 GCF_000690535.1 Cariama cristata | reverse complement strand
CACCCCACGTCCGTGGGACCGAGATATGGGCGGGCAGGATGGCGAGACCACCATGTCACGATATAAACCATCGGTATCCCAAGCCTACCTTGGAGGGACAGGGCAGCTCTCCTAGGCGATGCTTCCTTGTCCCCCCCGACCCCGGGTACCATCCCTGGCCGGGCAGCACGGGGTGGGAGGTTTGAATCTCCTCTCTCAGAGCCAGGTGCCACCTTGCAAACAGCCAAGCTGTCACCGAAATGTCCCCACGTTTATATTTCCAGTGCTTCCCCCCCGCCTCCAAGTGACAGCAC
>NW_009631560.1:11468-12971 GCF_000690535.1 Cariama cristata | reverse complement strand
CCCCTTTTTTTTTTTTTTCCCCCCAGCAATTATAGGACTAGAAAAACCCTACAGCTCTCAGCTTAACTAAACCCACCAGGCTTCCCTTCTCCCCGCGGAAGAGTTGCAGCTGTGTTAATTATCCCCTGGGAATTCAATCCAGGGCGTGCATCCTCTTTTAAAGGTGACGGGGAGCCCTCCCAATTATTTAACCCCCCCCAGCAAAGCCCTCCTGAGATGTCACCCTGCGAACCAGCCCGGACCCCTCCATCGCGTGGGTCCCTTCCAGTACGAGGTGGGGCGAAGGCATTTGCTAATTAACAGCTCGGAGACCGGGTTATTTTTAGCAATCGCCCTTGAGGTTGTTGGTTTGCGGGCTGTAAAGGTTGTGGGGTTTTTTTTTTTTGGTTAGTTTTTCTTTTTTCCCCCTAAAATATTAGAGCCCCTTTGGCAAGGGAAGGCACCGGACTGCGACGCCTCCGCGGCTCTGGGCTGCAAAAGGCTCTCGGTGAGCGGCACGAGCGGGCGCGGAGACGAAGCTTTCAGCTCGGTTGGCGTTTTATTTGGGGATATGGGGGGGCTCAAGTTCCTCCTTGCATTTTTTTTTCTTTTTTCCCCTCTTTCTCTCGCTACCCCTTTCTTTTAGAAGGCATACAGCTGAACACGTACGGCAAGGCTGGCTTAATTTCTGGGTAGCGATGGTTTGAGGGTTGTGTTTGCTTTTCAGGGCTGTCGGAACCCACCCGAGAAGGTTGAACACCACGTGGGCTGTGCAAGGGTCGGTCCCACCCTGTGCAAAAGCCCCACTGCTAGTTTTGCTGTGTAACACCTCTTTTTCTTCTTTTTTCCACTTCAAACTTGGGCCATCAGCAATGTAAGCACCTGCCGGCGTACGGCAGCTTTAAATACCACCAGCCCTGCTCTAGTTACACCTGGGAGTAACTAGGGATGGAGAAGCAGCCGGCGATGAAGCAGATGCTGAAAAGAAACTTGCCCAATAAACACTCTTTGGAAAAGCAGGGACAGTTTTCTTTTGCGAAGGTTGTGCGCAACGGGGAAGGGCAGGAGAGCAACCGTCCTGGGGGGACCTGCCCAGGAGATGCCACCAACCTCGACACCATCTCTCAGAACTCAAGAGGCATCTCTCGAGTGCTCGGAGGAAAAGTAAAAAAAAAAAGTTTGTTCCTGCGATTAAAGTTTCAAAACCACTGGGGTTCAGGAGGAGATTGGGCTCCACCAGCTCTTTGATGGCATCAGAGCATCCTTTTCGTTTTCAGTTTGCCTGGGTCTGGTGAAAAAAAACAGGAGGAAAGGAGAGACGTGAAGTAACGTTGTCCTACGTAACAGGGTTGGAGGGAAGGACAGAGCAAATATCTTGTAGGGCAGTGCGAGTTGGCGATGGCTCTGCGCGCCCCCAAAAAATGCTACCGGGGTCATGCAGGCATTTTGGGTGGTGAGCTGAGGCAGGGGAAGGTTTGGCATCCCCATGCAGTGGGTTTGCTCTCAGTTTAGCCAGCGCTGCTG
>NW_009631560.1:7919-11455 GCF_000690535.1 Cariama cristata | reverse complement strand
GCGGAGGTTGTTGGCCCCCCCCCCATTTGCCAAGTGCCCTGTGGGTCCCACCACGGCATCCCTGGGGAGGGGGGATGCGGTCCTGGGGAGGAGGAGGAAAAGGAAGAAGGAAAGTGGAAGGGATTAGAGGCCCCTTGCAGGGTTTGTGGTGCAGGACCTCCTGGGATGGGAGATACCAGGGGCGCGATGGGCCATCCCACCGCTCGCAGGCTGACCACCCAAAAAGGGACTTATAAATGATTATAGAGGGAGGAGCCCGCGCTGGGTACCTCAGGACTCAAACCCCAGCCCTTTTCCCCCAAACTCACAAAACCTGAAGGAGATTCACCCCGTTCCCTAGCTGGATCGCCACCAGGAGCATCACTGCCATCCAACAGGCTTCTCTTTGTAGAAACAGAGGAGCTGGAGGGCACCAGGAGCTTCAACAAGCCCTTCGCTCGGTTTCATCCCATCCCGTGCTGTTTTGCTCCTGAGCAAAATCAGCTTTCGACACCTGAACGTGTAACATGGTTGTGGAAGGAAGGGATTTGACGTGTTTCCCAAGTGTGCCCTAACTAGAAAGTTATGGAGATAATTTCTTGCCCTCTGGGATGCAAAAGAACAAACTCAAGAATCCCTCATTGGCTGTAGCCGTTTCTGGGGGATTGATTTATTCCTTACCAGTGGACACATCTGAACTTTGCTTGTCAGCGTTAATTAGTGGGGACTCGGCCCGATTCATTACGGCTACGACCTCTCCTTGGCGCAGCTGCGCTTTAACGAGAGAGCCATCTGGTTTGCCTGCTCGGCTCTGCCTTCCTTCCTATCCCCCTTCCCATCACTCGCGGGGTACGGGCTGGAAACACCGCCTCGGAAATTACAGGTTGCTGTCGCGGTGGGATGAGGTAGTCGATTCTCCAGGCCCGGTTACGGCACCTGGACCATCCGTCACGCCGGCAGCACCCGGCGGGGTGAGCTGTCAGCACGTCACCCCCGCATCCCCTGCCCTCCCGGGGCTGCGATGCCGAGGAGTTTCTCCGCTGAACGTGGAGGGTGGCTTGGGTGGGCAACGTGGGGGGGCCGGGGCTTCGGGCTGCCCCCGACAACCCCTCGTGAGGGGCTTCGTTAGCTTAGCGGGCGGAGGGGGACGCGTTGCCTGCCGGGGGGGTGGCACATCACCGACGGGTCAGGGACATCTCAGAACGGGGAAGATTTATCTTGGCAAGGGCTTTGTAAGTCTAAAATGAAAGGCTGGCTCAGGGCAGGACCCTCCGCTCGAGGGGCTCAGGGCTGGAGGCATCTCCTGAGTGGGTTGGAGAAGATGATGTAAGGATGGGGCAGGTTTTTGGGCTACGAGGTGGCACCTTGGTGTGCCCTTCCAACCCACGCTGATGGGAGAGGAGGGGCTGATCCCTGCTGGGTGTTTTTAGGTTAATGTGGGTGGTGGTTTGGGGGGCCACCACACTGTTGGGCTTTGAAACGCCGAGCCCCCCGATTCCAGGCTGGCCTGATGCATTTTAGCATTTCTCCCTGCCCATCACCCCCTCTTCGGGAGCCGTCTGAGCAGTGGCATTTGGGATGCAGCCGTCTGAGTGCACCTTTAATTAGAGCAATTACGGGTGTAACTCAGCCAAACTTTGTGCTGAGTGGGGTTATTGGCTTTGCTGGCCAAAGGGCTCGTTTTTCATGATCTGCATCTCCTCCTGCCATTCCTCCGGTCTATTCACCGCTCCAATTACTCCTAACGAGAGGACAGGATTGCACTCAACCCTTAATCTCTCGTCAAGCTTTCACTGGGGCTTGGCCCATCACCATCGCGCCGTATCCTGTCGTAATGGCTGATGCCTAGATTTTCCCTTGCTCTTCAGAGTCCTTCTTGGTGTTCTTCCTCTTGTTTCAGCCCATTCTCTTTCCCCTCTGTCTTTTTTCCTTCCTGGAGTTTGATTTTGAGTTATTTTTACTTAGAAGGGAAAAGTCGCACTCCATTAAGGAGATCTTGGGTGGGCGGGCGCGGTGGCTTCTCCTTGTACGACTCTGGATACCAGGAGCTGGGACAAATAATGATGTGCCTGGAATTGCAAACCAACACCTCTGATCCTCTTCTGTAAGAGTTTATTGCCCTGAAACATGGATGGAATTGCTGCAGGCCGACTCGATCCCAGACCTGAACAAGCAGGTCATCTGGGAGAACTGGGAAAACCCCCAACCAGTCCGAGATCAACCCTGTCCCACCAGACCGTGCTGTGGTTCCAGGGCAGGACAGGGGTGGAGAGGGATGGAGACCCATGGCATGAGGGAGGAGGAGGAGGGACAGCAGGTGGAGGGGGTCCTGTACCCCAACTCCAGTCCATCCCTGCTCCATGTGACAGCTCCATGCGCAGCCATTCATCACAGAGCCTTTCCTTCTTTTCATGAGTGGGTCAAGGACCCCGCAGACATCCTCACACCCCCTTGTCCCATGTGCTCAAGACCTCTATGCTCACCGCCATCTTCAAAATGATTTCTCCTCCCAAAGTGCACTTTTGGAAGGAAACCTCTAGAAAAAGCTAGACCCAGCTGAGATGCTGTGACGGCCCTGATGTGGATGCTGGGCCCTCACTCTGAACACCTGCCAGAGAAAACGACGGAGGAGAACCAGCTGAGATCCTCAGGCTTCATGACCCGCTTGCCCCGTTGGCTTTGCTAAGGGCCCATTGCAGCAGCTGGGGAGTTTCTCCTGCTGTGAGGGTCACAGGTGTCCTGGGTTTCTCATTTGCGGGTGATTCACTGAGCCAGATAAAAGCTTCAGCCCCTGAGGTCCTCAGGGTTTGTCGGTTGGTTGTAGGCTTGGAGGGGGGTTTCTGGGGCACCAGTGGACAAAGAAGTGCTTGCAGTCCTTTAGCTGCCCACCAACCGTGTCTGTGCAGAAGCTGTGACCCTTCGAGGGAGAGAAGGTGAGTTCCTTCTGTTTGTTGCTTTTTTTGTGTGTGTGATGCTGGTATCCAGTTCTGCTCTGTAGGTCCTCCTCGTGTTGGTTCCTTGCTCCTTATTTTGGGCTTTGGTGTTGCTGCCGTTGCCTGTGCTGTGAGATGTCCTTTGCCCCTTCCTGGTGTTTGCATTAATCCTCGCCTTGCGTTGCTGCTGGTTGCCTCTTCCTTCTTGGGGAAACTGAGGCAGACGAGAAGCTTAAAGTTGGGGAGCTGGAGGAGGGCGTTAGGAAAAGCCCTTTACCTCGCAGCTGCCCTCCTGAGCAGCAAAACGCATCATAACAGCCTTATTTCACCTTTCTCGTCCCTTTTGCTTCTGCGGGCGCTTGGTTGTCTTGTTAATGATGGCTTTCTTGGTAGTTTGAGTACCTCAAAACACAAACGCTTTTAAGGGGGGGTCCCACCTATGGGGAACTGGGTGTTGTTTGGAGCTGCGCAGAGAAGGTGGGGGATGCATTTAGCCTTTTTTTCAGAGGACTCTGGCAGCTGGGGAAGGGTGTAGAGCTTGTGTTTTCCCCTCTTTGGCCTTAAGGTTGCTGGGCAGGTGGCTCCGGGATGGCACCTGGTTTGGGGGGGGGGGGGGGGCCCGGG
>NW_009631560.1:0-7888 GCF_000690535.1 Cariama cristata | reverse complement strand
CAGGAGTGGGGTGCAAGCCTCTCCCATGCTGGCACATGCCCTGTTATTCCCCCCCTCCCTGCCAAGAAAGGAGACTCCAGGTGAGGGCTGTAATGCCAAGGGCCAACCGAGGCTGTGTTCGATGCTTTTGCGGGAGGCGAGGGCACAAAAATTGGGTTGGCACTCGTTCGCTCCGCGAAAGCGACAGCCCGTCTTCTGCCGTGGCCTCCCAGGGTAGCGGTGTTTCACCACGGAGCTCGGGAATTAGCTGAAGCCGCG
Organism: Cariama cristata; assembly: GCF_000690535.1. Classification (NCBI taxonomy): domain Eukaryota; kingdom Metazoa; phylum Chordata; class Aves; order Cariamiformes; family Cariamidae; genus Cariama; species Cariama cristata. The sequence goes on along the minus strand of NW_009631560.1, from coordinate 7,630 downwards.
TAGGCACCATGCTTTTTGATTGCACCACGGCAGCTTCTGCAAAGCATCGACCGGGGACATTCTGGGGCAGTGAGCTGGGGGGGTCCGGTTGGAGAGACCCCCTCTCCTTTAAAGAGAACAGCCCCATGGATGCTGTGCAAAGCTGAACAAGAGCCCTAAATGATTTGGGGATTTTATATAGCTTGTTATCTTAGGTGTAGGGTGGTGGGGCTTTTTTTGAAATCCTAGCAAGAAATAATCCTCTTTTTCTGGTTGGAACAGAAATGGCTTGATGCCATGAGGAAAAAAAAAAAAGAAAAATAAAAGGAAGCTCTACCTGGTGCTGTGATGATTTGCAAGGCTAGTGAGAGACTACATAAGGCGTTTTCAAATAGACTCCGATATTTTCAGTGCTTAAAGAGGGCCCGACGATGTGACACCTTTTTTGAAGCCCTGATTTACAATGGACCCAGGCTGAGTGCATTATAATTTGCTGCGCGAAGTTCCAAAGTCGCAGTACTTTCGATAATGAGGAGAGAAACCCTAATATGATGAGGCTTTTTTTTTTTTGGTATTGTGTTTAATGAAAAGCTAAAAATGTGCTAATTTGTAAGTCCTGTTGTGGTGGTGGCATTGGAGGTTTTTGAAATGCATTACTGACTTAGGAAGTATTAAGTAAAAAAAAAAGACGACATTTTGCTGCTAGCAGAAAAGTCAATTATAATGTTTCCACACTTTAGAAGATTGCTGATGCAGGATGGGAGTTAATAGAACAGTCAGCTTCACTTTGTATTAGAGGATTTGGGGGGTTTTGTTGAGAAATGTCGGGTTGTGTGTAGTGGTTTGGTTTTTTTTTTTAATTCTGATGGCAACTTAACTAATAAGCTACAAGAGGTGCTGTGCGGTTGGGACTGGTCTCTGGCCAGGGCATGCTGGAAGTGTATTAGAGGATTTGGGGGGTTTTGTTGAGAAATGTCGGGTTGTGTGTAGTGGTTTGGTTTTTTTTTAATTCTGATGGCAACTTAATTAATAAGCTACAAGAGGTGCTGTGCAGTTGGGACTGGTCTCTGGCCAGGGCGTGCTGGAAGGAGATGTATTCCCTTGGGCTGCTCCCACCTGGAGCTGGAGCGTTTGCCAGACTGCCCAGGATCAGGGTGAATTATCGTAAATAAAGATTTAGCGGCGTTTTGCAGTTGGGTTGATCTCTCCCTGATGGTGGAGGAGCATGTGCCAAAGCGCTGAGTCGGGTGCAATCTGTTCCCAGCGCTTTGCACAAGAGCCCTGTTAATTTATTGAAAAAACCATCGAAACTAAGAAATGGGAGGAAAATAGCTGTCTTTGCCCACTGTGCTCTCGATGGAGCTTTTTTCTGTCTTCTGGAAAAGAAGACAGTGGTAATCTTTTCCTTAAGCTCCTGGGGAACGGCAGGGTGGGAGCTCTGGGTGACCGGCTGCGGTTGCCAGAGAGATGCGGTGCTGGTTGTAAAAATCCCAGTGCTGGAAGAGTTGGATTCCAGGTAGGCAGTGGCACTCCTGATAACCCCATCTCTAAATCAGTATGTGCCAGCAAGGCAAAATAGCTCGGGCAAAATTGGCAGGGATCAGAGACGAGAGCTGGCACTGCTTTTAACAGGAGTTACGGTGTCTGATTCAAGGGCTTTGGCCCCAGCGGCATAACCCGAGTGCTTGATATAAGCCAGGGACCTAAAAATACCCGAGGCACGTTCTGAAAGCATGACTTCATGGTGACTGCTGCTTTTTACCTACCGAGGGCTGCTTTTCCTCCCTCCTCGCTGCGAGGACGCAGCCCTTCTGTCTGGCTGCGTGGAACCGGGACTGCCTTTGGTCAGCCGCATCCCCGAGAGCTCGCGGCCGGGAGGCGGACACATCTGCCTGGATCCCAACAAGAAGATGGTGCCTTGGGATGTGCCGAGTGATGGAGGGGCTTTTTCCTGGGTGCTGTAGAGCAGGGTGGAGGTGATGCCTCGTGATTTAAGGCTCCACTTGCTTTTGGGTTCTTACTCCTCCTCTTCTAAGCGTTATGGTAAACTGCTTGTGTTTGTCAAGCTTATTGGTAGGGTTGAAATCAGTTGGCAGACATCTCATCTAAGACTGAGTAGGCCCTACACCATTGAAAATCCCAATTATGGTGCTTGGCTTGTGGCAAATGGGTAGCGACTTATTTCCAAGTGGAGCAGGTCTGTCAGCTCCAGCTTGAGTTTCTGGTTTGGCTGATGCTTTCAGGTTGATGGGGATTGGGGGTTATTGGTATTTTGGGGGAGGCAAAGGGTGATGCGGGGGAATTTGTACAACAGGGAGGCAGGTGAGAAGGGCTCCCAGGTGCTTCCCCTGCCTTGGATGGAGGTTGAGTGCTGGGGCTGTGCCCCTTGCCCACCACCGGGGACCCTGCAAAGCTGGCGCTGAAACCTGGGCTCCTGTTCCAAGCATGGCCTTAGGGGCTATATTTAAAGCACATTAAAATCCACAGGGTAGGGTTATGCCAAGACTTTATTGCCTCTGGGAGAGTGAAGTCATGCTTTGCTCCTTCTTTCTTGGCTGTTCCTTCCCAAGTGTTTCAAAGGGGGGATTGCCGCTTGGTGTGGTTAACGGAGAAAGATGGGGAGCGAGCATGAATGCTTTTTAAGAAGTCATGTCATATGTAGTTCTCCTGGGTTAGGAGAAAGCAATTAAGCCAATTAATTTATTGGTAAATTATCTTATGATGAAGTACAAAATAACTGCAATGAAACGCTGACATTCACATTAATACCAAATTAGTTACTGTATTATGACTGTTCTTACAATGAATGCCCAGTAATTTAATAGTAATGGGACATTTAAATAATTTAGCCGATAATTCTCTAGATCACTTACATGTATAAATGAGCACGACAGCTTCTTGTCTCAACTTTGGAGCTGCTGGATTACATCCCCCCACCATGCCAGGAGGGAAAGCAGCCTGGCACCCCTCTCTGCCGTCCACCAAAACTTGCCTCTTGCCAGAAACTAAGTAGGGGACAGGGTGTAGCAAAGGGGATTTTCCTCCCTCATCGGATTTTTGGGAATTGCTGCGGCCAGAAAGCAGCATGCAATCGCTCTGCGGCTGGGTTTAGCAAAGCCACAATCTTTTTAATTTTTTTCTTTCTGTGGTGAAAGATCTCTGGGTAGAGCATCTCTGCCCAGGCCTGGTAGAGCATCTTTAGAGGTGTTCCCTGTGAAAGCACTTATTTAGCCTCACAGCGGGACAGGCGTTGGAGATCAACGGGGCCACTTAATTGAATAGTTCAGCCACTGACACCAAAAATTCCTGTGTGTTGGCTCTGCTTGATGTAACAGCTTCATTTTCAAGTAGCTGCACTTTCTGTAATAATTATAGATAAAATTATAAATTGCTCCTCGTTCTTCCCTCCCTACCCACTTGAGAGGACTCTAAAGGCGAGTGAGGGCTCGGCAGCTACACAGGGCAGAGTTTGCTTTATTGCCTCTTTGTCGTCTCCTGCACCCACGGAGCTGTTGGTAAATAAACTGGCTGTGACTTCCAGATCCCCGTGGAAAACAAGAAATGCAGTTTACAGTGAAAGCAGTCACCATTGCAAGCTACACCTAAAGGATGAATTGCCCCAGTGGTTTTTCCCATAAACTGGTGAATACTGGAGAAAAACTGCAGGCTTCCGTGCTGCCAAGCACACCGGAGACGGCGAGAGGTTCATGCATCCTTTCTGCGTGGGGTCGGAGTCATGCCCTGGAGATGGATGTTGCCAGTCAGCGTGTTACTTTGCTATGGAGATTGCATTGAACCTGCTGAAATATTAGTTAATGGACTTGCTTACGTCCAACCTAAATGCGGTCTTTTCATCACATTGTGTTCTGCTGTCAAACCTGTTGTGGAGAGGAGTACTCCACTGTCGGCAAGATTGAGGACAGAATTATCCAAATTAGTTTTCTTGCAGATGAGAGTAGAGATGAGGTTTTTAACATGAACCTTGCCACCTCTTTGGAGAGTCTGGCTCTTCTCACCGAGGCTGAAGTAGAAAAGTGCTTTTTTTAATTGGGATGTGCTGCCAAATTGGTGAAGCTGGTAGCCTGCTGCAAGCCAAGTGCCTGCAAAGAAAGAGCGAAGAAAAGAAAGCTGAAGTTTGTAGCTGCTCTGTTGCAAGTGATTAAATCCAGGGGCTGGCAGCTCGTACTCACGGGGTCTCTGGTGCGGGTCATGAGGAGGCTTCAGCAGCTGGATTGCTGCTGGGATGGCTGGGGGAAGGAGTTGTGTACACCAGAGGAGAACTAGCAAGCATTTCCTCTCCTGTTGTTTGGATTCCCTTGGCAGGGCTGGAGATGCAGCCTCAAGGCTGGAAGACTGATATCCAGGGCAGTCCTATACTGGACAGCAAAATGTAGCCAGAGGACCACAAAAAGCCCGGGTTGGGCTGGCTCTGTCCTATGTTCTGTGATAGCAGGGCAGGTTATGCTTCCCTTGGAGAGAAAATTCACTTTATTAACCAAAGCCATCCAGCTTTCTCTGCTGTGCTTAAGGATATGGTTGCTTGAATTGTTTTCTGTGCAGTTAGTTGCCTGTAGGAATCTTTCCAGGCTTTTGTTTGGACTTTGCTGTTTCCAGGAGCATCTTTTTCCATCAGGCTTCTTAGAAGCAGGAGAGGCTCAATACCATCCCCTTCCCAGCAAGCTTTGTTAGAGCAGGTTCTCGAGCAGGTGTTTGGACGGGTTTCTGTCCAAAAGTGTGTTGTGTATTGATCATCCAGGTAAAAGCACGTTTTCTGCAAGTCACTGGCCACTGTATTTTTGGTGAAATATCTCTGTTCTGGTAGGGGGGGAGTAAGGGGTTGGGATAGTACGAAGATGTAGGAATGTTTAAAAGGTGATCATTCCCTTTTACGGAGAAGAGGTATCTGTATGATCTTAATAAGCAGGGAATAATTAACTTGGAGTGAATGGTAACTGGCAGAGGATGTGTGATGTGTGGTCCTCAGCCTGCCCTCCCCCAAAGGCGGGTTGGCCTGGTCTGCGCTGGAGGAAACCTGAGCAGCTTCCTACAGCAATGCAGCCCTCCTTTTACCTCTCAGCCTGCCTATAGCGAAGGTATAGAGAGGTCCCTTGACTCCCTGGGGACAGCGGGCCTTATGTTTCCAGTTAAATAGATATTGCGAGTTACCCGTTCTCAGGTCAATGTAGGTATGTTGGTGTTAGAGGTGAAAATGGGGATTTGTGGCTCTTATTTGTAGAAGATCTCAGTGAATGAGATTCTGTGCTTGATGTAAAGGTGGTGTTGGCCCTACCAGTGTCACGTAGGATGTCCCAAATCTTTAGGGTGTTTTAACCCCATTTTAGAAATACTTTGCCCCCAAAATTGCTGATTTGTGAACAAATGAGATTGCCGATCAACTGAAACACTATCAAATGCTAGCGTGGACTACTTGGTGCATTGTGTTTCTGAGAAGGTTTAGTTCCTGGCACTTGCTATTTGCGATATTTAGGCATTAGACCTGAGGCAGTCTATTGAGTAGGAGATGCTTCATCAAAGCGCAAGACCAGGAGAGCTCTACCTCCAAGTATCTCGGGTCCTTTCGTGTGGAAGATGTTCCTGCCACAGAGCTTTGGGTTTTGCTGCTCATGCGTGTAGGAATAGGCACTGTGAGCCCTCAGGCTGCATCTGTATGCCGCTTCATGCGTGGGGTCGGAACGCGATGGGGCAGGCTTTCACCAGTGGGCTACTAAAACAGAGCTCGCAGGACTGAGTTTAGAGGAAGCTGAAGCAGGTCTAGGTGGATTGGGTTTAACACAGCATGAAACAACCTTTTGGAAAGCTCAACAGGCCAATTCCAGATTGCCATTACAGCTGCTGTTCTGCTTTTTTTTTTTAAGCAATAGATATACTGCTATTTGTGAAAACAAGGTAACTGGACATTGTTTTCTATTGCAAAATAGATTCTCAGGACATCCACCAAAATGACCACCACCTCACCCCTTTGCTTTTGTTCTGCTTATTATTGTTTTCTGCTAGCATCTACATAGATGAAATTGTCCATGATAAGGCACCAAAAGGTGAAATGGCCCTGGTCCTCACGCAGCTGTGTAAATATTCAGCTGGTGGTAGATTGCATTAAGTGCCTTATAATCAATCCCAATTAAAAAGCAGTCTTTATAGCTGTAATAGTTTTATTGAGAACTGTAACACATTAGACCTACAGATATATAAAGCAGTTAGTTTTATAAAGCATATAGGATATTAAAGTAATGAAAGACATTAATGTGACATCAATTTTTAAGGAGAGTTACTTGCTGAAATAAATGAGTATAGCCTAAAAGTTGATGGCATGTTACAGTCCTGAGTAATGAACCCTTCTGCCCCCTAAAATCTCTTAGAATAAATAATGCTTGAGCAAGTTGGTGGTCATTAACTCTTTATCCTCCGAGAGCTACATGTCACACTGAAGTCTCATCTAATTTTTTAACTTTTAAGAATTTATTTGGAAAGGAATTCCCTTTCCTGGAATACCTCTAACTTGGGGTGTGTTATTCTGATGTGTCTGCTTTCCTAATGTCTTCTTTTCAGTGCAGTAGAGCCACGATTGGTATTGCAAGATGCACAATTCTTGAAGTTAGTTTTTTCCTTTATGTCTTTCTTTAATTGTTTTTTCTTTTCCTGCTGTCTTGCTGTATGCCAGTGCTCTGATTCGTGCTTTACCCAGCGGTGTCTTGGCATACCAAGCCTGCAGAGTCAAAAAAAATGTGTATGTTTTAATAAAACTTAAAAAAAACCCCAAACAACACTTAAGAAACCTTTTACTAGTACAACAGAGTATTCCTTAAAAAAAACACCCCAAAACTCTTAAAACCCTGGTTGGCTTGTGGAGAAGCAGAAATGAAATTCTTGGATCTCTTGAGAACATGATTATAACAAGAAGTATAGCAACTGCTTGCTTGAACTGTGTCTCGTTAACAGGAATACTTAGCTGGGCCATTTGTGTTGCTATAGTTATGGAAATGTTAGAACTTCTGTGATCAACCCTATTTCCAGGGTACATAGCTCTTGTCAAAGCTCCCTCTGGTCTGAAAGTTGGCAATAGACAAAGCATGTACTTCTCAGGGCTCTGCAAATCAATCCAGACAGTTTTTATTTCAATGAGAGAGCTTAAGAAGCAAAACAAACCCTGAACATTAAAAACCTGTTTATTGCTTTCAGATGCCTGTTCACAGTCCTGTGACTTGTAAATGATTTTGGTAGAGTTGCTCTGCAAACTTGCCAAGCTCCTGGACTGTAATGTCGACAAGGCAGTTCGAGGCCATGTGAAAATAATGTATAGTGAAGGAGAAGGCAATGCTTTAATGTTAGTAGCGTGTAGGAGTTAGTCTTTGCCCACACGTACGTACAGGAACCTTTAGCAACAAAGTCCTGCCTACACCAGAGATTAAACTGCCACTAGGTGCTGACATGATTGATAAAATGCCTTCCTTCTTGACCATACTCATCCACGTGCTGCCCCAGGAATGAGTGTCTTTCCTCTGACTGCAGATCACTATTTAATGCCACAACTTGTGACTCCTCTGACCTTTGCTTAGGCTCCTGTCATCTTCAACCTTCCTACCAAGGTGGCATCCTTTGAAGTCTGCCTTTTCCATACGATCCATCCAAAATG